>NW_008594563.1:0-5587 GCF_000691845.1 Merops nubicus | reverse complement strand
AGCCAGTTTAAAGCCCTGTCAGTAAGCCTCTGTGAGGACCCTTTTTCCCCTTGGAGACAGGTGTGCTCCCTCTTTTGCCAGCAAAGCAGGTGCCATATAAACTCGCCCATGATTAAAGAACCCAAAATTCCAGCAGTGCACCAGTCTCTGAGCCATGTGTTAATCAGATGTGTTTTGCACCCACTCTCAGTGTTTTTCCCTTCCACTTGAGGGTTGATGAAAACACCACCTGAGCACTCAAGCCTCTGACTGGTCACCCCAGTGCCTTGAAGTCCTTTTTGAGTGCCTTTAGACTTCTCTGTAGAGCCTCATCATTACCTGCCTGAAGATCTGACAAAGGGTAATAATCAGAGGGCTGCACCAAAGCAGTGACTTTCCTTCTGCTATCTGTAACCCGAGCCCCAGGGAGGCAGCAGACCTCCCACTGGGATGGGTCTGGTAGACTAAAAAAACCAAAAATCTGCTCATAGTTTTCACTGAGAAGCGATGTCAAGGCAAATTTCTTTGATGTGGGGCATTTGACTGTAAAAACTACCCCACATACAGAAAAGACAGTCATCAAAGTGCACAGTGGAAGTCTGAAGTTCATTAGATGTCATCAGAATAAAGCAGCTGCAATGCCAAATGCTCAGTGGTGTAATTCCAGAAAAAGCTACTTGGGATAGTGTAGAAAAGTTGTCTCCAGTACAAGGGCTTACTTTGATTCTTTTCCTGTGGCAGCAGGACGAAAATTATTACACAGACTAGCAGCTTGCAAAAAAATTTGTCTTATCCAGGACATCCTTATTTCCATTTTCTCAAGGTCTTCCTATGCCTGCCTAAAATCCATTCCTGACTAGTATTCTGAAGTGTAACATAGCCATACTTAGCTTCAGCTTAGCCCAGCCTGGCAGGGTGCTCCGGCAGCTCTTGTTTGCAATCATTTAATTCCTTTAATTTATTTTGTACTTATCCAGACAGCCATCTATCCATATCACAACATTCTACAAGGATATTGCAAAAGTGTGACAAAAGCCCTGCTAAAGCTGAGGTAGATGGCATCCACTGCCTTCTTCTCCTCCATAAATCCAGCCTAGTTAGCCTAAAAGGCAATCACGTTGGTCCAGCATGATTTACTCTGGATGAAACCCTGCTGGCTCCTTCCATTAAGCATCTCTTTCAAGTGCTCAGAAATGTGCTCCAAGAGGACTCACTCTATGATCTTCCTAGGTGCCACAGAGAGGCAGACTGCTCTGTATTTTTCCTGCAGTTTTTGGTTCTTTTTGAAGGTGGGTGAAAATTTGCCTTTCACCAGATGCTGAGGACATCTGATCTCCAAAACCTTTTGGAGATGATAGAAAGTAGCTTCACTATTCTACCAGCCATGTATTCTCAGCACTCTGTGACTGACATTAAACCCCTACCACGGAATAAAGTCCAGGAGAGATGGGCAAGGGTGATGTGCACATGAAGCTCAGGGAGTAATGCACACATAGTGTGACTGGCCACAGGTGTTGCAAAGAAGCTGACTTTATCCCAATACAAAAGGGACCTGAGGGTGGCCTTTGTTTCAGGTAAAAAGCTAGCAGACCAAGTGGTGGTGTAAATTTTCCTGTGTTCATTAAGAGAGTGTGAAAGTCTCCCTGAGTTAGCCAGACCAGCATGGGGAGAGTGAATACACATCTCAGTCCAACATGAAGTATAATACCCAGAAAACTAGCAAAATAATTTTGAAGAAAGCAACAGGCTCAAGCTGGCTTCAAGCCAGCTGTACCTTCTCATCAACTGGGGAGGCCCAGTACTGTGACAATGAGCATGTCACAGAGACCAGTAATGGGAATCACATCAGCACTGTGACTGAACTGTGTATTGTAGTCACTGTACTTATTGCTAAGTGTAGCTCAATGTAACTGAAACCACAAATGCAGATCTTTCCTTAGGCAAATTAATCTGTTACGAATGATGTCACAGTTATATATTTGCACTTTTATGTTTAAAATCAACTATTCCACAAAAACTTTTGCTGTTAGGTATTTTTAGATCTTTTTAAAGAAATTATAAGTGTTGTTCTTGATATACAAATTTAAATATCAAACCTATTTGGAAAAAAATCACAAATAAGGTAATTAACTGAAAATCAGAGTTTTCCAGTCCTCATAAAAATAAAAAAGGCGCTGAATTTAAAGTGTTATTCTGGAGAATAATCATTCATAGTAAAAATCTTTTCCTGTTGCTATGTCAGATTATGTATGAAAAGAAAAAAAAATTATCAATATTAATGGTATATTGCAACAATTAAAGAATCAATGAAAGAATTTGATCCCGACTGTGTTATAAGCTAAAAAGAAAGTAGAAAGGCCACTACCTCACAAAATGTAGGAAATTAAGTATTTCTCTCATATAAAATAAAGCAAGAAACCAGGAACAGATTAGTTCTATAAATTCCTTACAAAACATGAATTCATAAACTAGAAGTTTTGCCACTGCGAAACACGAGGACAATATCTGAAATAAAAATTAAACATACACAAAATCCCTATCTTCTTGCCAAAATTGAGAACAAATTAAGCTGATCACAGAATATTTTTTATTCACAATGATATGTAATTTAACTTAAGATAGAACAGTAAAATAGATTCTGTAGAGACACGTCTGTTAGTTTGAGGTGGACTCACCTGCTAGGAATTTGTACTGGCAGCAGATAGAAGTTTTGCCTCACCATTTCTGGCTAAGTCTTTTTCAGAAGAATGATGATTGCTTACTATTAACAGTCGAAGCTGACTTCAGCCAACATCACTATTCCATGATGTTTTTTCCACTAAGTAGGATTTGCAATTTGGCCAGGCAGAACTGAAAATAATGTCCTTGTAGAAGACACCCTTGATTACATAAATACATATTCCATTAAAATCCATTCAACTGTAAAATCACAGTTTGTTTTATAAAATCTACTTAATATTTAAACCCAGCTTTCATCATGCATGATCGATGACATTCATTTTGCAGGTAAAGGACATTGAATTTCAATTGACAGATGCACTGGGCATAATTTTATCTTAAGTTTTAGCAAAGCAACAAAATTCAGCTCCAATGGCAGGACATTCTTTCTTTGCTTTGAGCTAAAGAAACTTGCCATACTAATTTTGTAAGGCATACACTTAAAAACTCAGAATAATTAAAAAAAAAATCAAGGGGAAAAGGTGACCATGGGATCTAGAAATTGTTAGGATACACCACTAAATTAACACAAATGTGAACGTTCCATGGAAAATATCCCTAGGTGACAAAAATTTTTCTTAAGACTCACAGGGCAAGTGCTGTCCTTGCTTTCCTTCAGCAATGCTGAATCAAAATGGCTTTTAAGGAAGAACAGAGTTTTTTTATTAATAAGGGGAAAACACAATGCCACTTTACTGCTTTAACAGAAATGAAACGAGAGAGTACTGGAACTGCCCAGAGAGGCTGTGGAGTCTTTCTCTGGAGATTTTCAAAACCCACCTGAATGTGTTCCTGTGCAACTTGCCCTAGGTGAACCTGCTTTGGCAGGGGATTGACCTCCAGAGGTCCCTTCCAACCCCTACTGCTCTGTGATTCTGTGAGTGTGTGGCTGAGGATCATGCAGTCACAAAAGCTAAGGCTAGTGGATTTGCACAGCCACCAGTCCTCTTGAATAAATGAATTAAAAAAAATAGAAACCACAGAACCTCTGTTCTACAAAAAAGCTTCAGATAGTAAAGGATTACCACTGTACAATAACAGCAGACTTAGGTGAAAAGAGGTGAAACAGGAAGAAAGAATTTAGGGGTATGAGTACTACATACTCTCTTTTTGAGATTGTTTTCAGACTGAGTGTTCATCACAGTGCAGGAAACCCCATAACGAAATCTGCTCTTGGAGCCACAGAGTAAGGGAAGGTAACAACTTTGTACTTTGTTTCTACCTATATTAGAAAATGAGACCCTTAAAAGAGAGCAGAGGTATTTTGCTTTATATTCTGCATATTCTGAACAATAAGACACTTAAATAATGCTTCATAAAAAGGAAAGAAGTCTTGTTACTGAGTGAAAGTGGAGGGACTGTAGCATCATGAAATGAAATATATTACCAAAAAAAATACAGACTGTAATAGGTTAGTAGCTCTGTAACAAAAAAAAAAAAAAATTATATATTTATGTATATACATACATATATGTAGGAACTAGCATTACTGGACCATTTTCTGTTAGCACATCATTTCGACCTAGAACACTCAGGTAGCTTCCTGACAACAATTTTTATCACACAGAAGCCTCATGATCTTGCAAGAGATTTTATTATTTCTCCAAAGCAACTCATCAAATAAATACTGATATCTAGAAACCTTCCAGTTGCCTAATCAATTTTCATTTAAACTCAGATGAAATAATTGTTAGGTCATCATTAGTTCATCAGACTTCTGACTGACTTAGTAGAGAGCTACAATAATTATTCCAGTTATTCCATTTAGCTGAGCAACTAAAAGGCTCTCATCAACTTAATATAGTGCTTTCTCTTAAAGCCTGTTATTACACAAAGCCATTTTTGTAGTCAAATTTTAGACATTTTGACAGGTAGATATTTTGATAGACTTGGAGTTTTTTGCCTGAGTAAGGTCTGCTGATCTTGGGGTGCTTTGAAATATCATTTCAGCTACAAGCTCAAAAGATACAACCTACCAGACATAACACCATTCTAACCAGAAATTCTTTAGAACAGTTCCCTGTAACAGCAGGGATGGTGTGCAGTTGTGATCAACAGCTTCCCTGTTCAGACTCTTTGCTGGAGTGAGAATATTGTGCAGCTTCATCTTGCCCACTTACACTGACATTTATTGTATTGGATGATTCTCCTTTTCCAAAGCACTCACTGGGTTATTACTCCTTTCATCTTAAATTCATTTTTTATTGCTTCTGTGTTAATATTCTGGCCCAGTGTTTCAGGTATAAGATCAGTTTTCTTTCTCTAGGTCCCTTTTTTATAAAAAAAAAAAAAAAAAGGAAACCCTTTCTAGGACAAATCCTGATCTTTTTTCCCAGTGCCATAGCTGGAAAATCGCCTGGCTGCCGCATAAGCAGTCTGAGACAATCAGCTAAGGAACAGAGCATGCTCTCCCTGCGTGCCGTGGAACAGTCATCCAAACTACTGGCAGAGAAGCTGCAGAGCAGATCCTGATTTTGTAAAAGGTATGAGGTAAAAGACTTGCAGACATAAGCACTAGTAAGCATGTTGCATTGCTTTGGACAGGACTGTGGAGGCACTCTGCTGCACTTCATTCTAGACTATGGACAGGATATATAATATGTATTTCCTTACTTGGATTTTAAGGACAGAACTAGTTGTGGTTGTTGTGTTCTTCTATATATTTCAATTTTAGTAAAACTACCAGTAGCTTAAGCAGCCTGAAAATACATTTTTACTGTTCTACTCCCTTTGTTCATAACTGCTAGTTTTTAATATCTCAGTAGGACAGCTGGATATTCTACTGCTACTAAAAGGCATAACTATGATTATGAGTATCAAAAAGAAAGGCATGGAAATGACTTAAAATCTAATAAAGTGGATAGAAATTAGGAAAGCTAAGGCCTCCTTG
>NW_008594562.1:1726-2091 GCF_000691845.1 Merops nubicus | reverse complement strand
GAATCAGAACTCAGCATTACAAATTTCATGGACTCCGGCTCATCGAGAATAACCCCTGATGCTCCCTGATCAAGGTGCACCATCTATGACAGTAGGGTTTCTCCTTGCCATTGTTTAAATCACTCAATGTCATTTATCTCTTGTTGTGTGTAAACTTCTAATGCAACTTTTCTTGGCAGAACTGGATGACAACAGGCAGCTGCTCTTTGCCTATACACTGGTCTTACATCATGGGAGGCACGTGAGGACTCATCCTCATCACAGTTTGGGGTTAGGGCTGCCCCCAGACTGTTAACAGACTCCCTCTGTTAACCTCGCTTCCGCTCCCCCCCCCATTCCCCAAAGGCAACAAGAAAGGGAACTTG
>NW_008594562.1:0-1459 GCF_000691845.1 Merops nubicus | reverse complement strand
CACACAGCTCAGGAGCAAAGACAGAATGGATGAAACCCTCCTCGGATGCTGGCCACTGCAGAAGCAGCAAAAGCGAGGAAGAAGGCGGAAAGGTGATAGAAAGGCTTGCTCCTCACCATCCTTCAGCTTTTATAGCTAATGTGAAGGATATGCTTGGCAGCAAGCATGGGGGACAAGCTTGGCAGTGGCCTTGGTCTGCCTGGCAGTGACTCTAAACATGGAGTTTTATCACTGCTAACACCAGACGGTGAAAATATGCTGCTAATTTCAGATAGTGCAGTTAATTAGAAGAGCTTCAGCTGAAAAATTAAATCACTGAACAGAACCAGCTCTGTTCTACCCCAAACCAGGACATTCCACCCCTTATTCCATACCACTGATATCATATCTATCCTAAAATTATAATTTATTTCTATAGAAAAGTTCATTAAGTTTAAGATTGCAGACTTCCATCTACCATAGCAGTCTCTCAGGGCAGGAAAGATATTACGGAGTTCATAATGGTTTGCATCCACAGGTTGCAGATTCATCCCAGGAGGTTACTGGACACCACTTGATGAAGCCAGCTCCTGTCATCATTATGATGCTATCCTGAAAGACACTTATGAAATACTGTTATTATTCTGCAATTAACATACAGCTTTAAAATGTAGTATTTTCACCCAGAGTTAAATTTCCCTGAGGTACACATTGTAATTCACAGACTTTCTTCATCACCCACCAAGTATGTCCAGATCCTTGAGCAAAAGCAACCCCATGGATGGGTTTGCCTTTGCCCGAAGCAGGGAATATCCATATAATTTTCCCCAGCAAATTCCATCCATACACCACAAACTTTATCCCTTTCTACCGTACTACTTGTGCTAAATGCTTGTCCTAGTTTTTAAAGGTTCCACCCCCCATTGCTTTCAGAGGAGTTTTTAGCAGCCCATTATATAATTCGATTTTGACAGAGGCTGGTGCATGATAGGGGATGTGATATACTCATTCCATACCATGTTCTTTGGCCCAATTGTCTAGGAGATTGTTTTTGAAATGAGTCCCACGGTCTGACTCAATTCTTTCTGGAGTACCATGTCGCCACCCAGCTTTCACTGAATATGACAGATATGGGATTATCCAGTATGGGGTACTGGATAGGTTTCCAGCCATCCTGTGGTTGCTTCCACCATGGTAATCATGTAGATCTTCCTCTGGCAATTTTGAGAGAGTGTGATGTAATCAATCTGCCAGGCCTCCCCATACCTATATTTTGACCATCAACTCCCATACCACAAAGGTTTTAACCGTTTAGCTTGTTTGAGTGCGGCACACATTTCAGTTGTGGATAACCTGTGCAATAGCGTCCATAGTTCAATCCACCCCTGGTCACGAGCCCATTTGTACGTTGCATCTCTTCCCTGATGTCCCGAGGTATCATGGACCCACCAAACTAAAAACAGTTCACCTTTATGTTCCC
>NW_008594561.1:48286-61229 GCF_000691845.1 Merops nubicus | reverse complement strand
CTATGATTCTATGATTCTAAGTGATACAAGCAGTATCTGTTACTTACACTGTGAGTTCCTGCTCATTCCCATTTATTTTTCTTCTTTTCCATACTGTTTTGAAAGCAGTATGTGCTTCACTCTTATACGTACCTCCTTCCATAACACACCACCACAAATCCTGTATCCTTTGGCTTATCTGAGAGTGGCTCAGGAAAATGACCTAAAATCTGAGAACAACGTATAAAAGGGTCACAAATTGTATAAATAAACCATTTAATGCATCTGCTTGCCCATGCAGGATCGATATATTCATGACGACAGATACATACTATCTGCTTTTAAATCCTCCAGTGACCAGGACTTTACAAACTCTCCAGACACTTTATTCCCTTCCTTCACTTTTTTCTTAATTCCACAGTTCGTTTTTTTTTCCCCTAATATACAACAAAATTGTTACTCACTGCAAGTTAAAGTTCTTACTTCTTGTTCTATGCATCATACCTGTGAAGACCAGATTATTCCACTTTCTTGTACTTTAAAGACTCCTAAAAAACAAACACTTGCTTTTGAAGCCCCCTGACTATCAGCCAGATTCAGCATATCTGGAATGACGCAATTAACAGAATTAATACCACGTAACTTGATTAATCTGAACCAATCATCCTATTTCAAACTAGTTGAGGAAAAAACATTTCTAGAACTTGCAGACAAATTTTATTTTTGATGAAAATGTCATGTAAAATATCAGAAGTTTGCAACATTAATCAACTTTTACAACTACTTTGTAAACTTGGAAAAAGTGAGGCTTAAATGAGAAAAGCCCAATATTTGTCTTTTCCTCTCCCACTTCTTATTTCATTTAGCCAGTAGATGAACTCAGTGTTACAACAAAAGTATGTTTTCTATCAAATAATATTTAATTACTACATGTTAAATAAAGCTTAATAATTAAGCAGCCTGAAATGCAATCATTATTATAGTTTACAGATAAGAGAAAAGCATCTGAAATGATCTTAAGTAAACTACAAAAACATGGGCTAATCTTATGAACAAATGAAAATCCATAATCCTGCTTGGGCCATGGTCTGCTGGTAATGAATTCACAATTAAAGTACTGTGTGATTTATGGAAGTCAGAAAGGAAATTACTCAAAAACATCTACATGGAATGCTTGTAACTAGCTCCCACTCTCCCCAAGGACAGGACTTTAACCATCACCATGGCTCAGCTGAGAAAATCTTTAACTTGTTTTGCAAACTGTTTGCTTGACTTCTTCAACTTCATCAGTCAAATGTGCTTAGCTCAGTAAGACAACTGGCACACAAGGTTATGAAAGTCTTCTAATTACAGTATCAATCCTTATAGGATATTTGGTAACAAATGGAGGAGTCTATTTTTATTCTATTTTCAGATTCCTCAAGGAAAATGTTCAGACTAATTAATTTCCATTAACATCTAGAACTCAGCACACCAATAAATATAATCATGATGTCTCCCCATTTTTAAAATTTTAGACTGTCTTCTCCAGCTATTGAAATATCTATCCAGGATATGAATATTACTGGCAATGATAAAAACAAAGACTTTTTTTTTCATAAAGAATCAAAACTCTGCAGTTGTTTTAATTTTAAAATCATTACAATTGGCTGCTTTTACCATGTTCTTAAAAAGCCAACATTGTTTAAAGTTGCCACATTAAAACACATTGAGACCATTTTGATGGACTTATGTACATTATTGTGAAAAAGAACTAACAAAACTTTAAGCAAAGTGCTTATGAGGTTTCTTTAGTCATGATAATCCACCAGAAATCCCAGTGTGATGAGATGCAGTTAACATAAGAAAAAAGCAACTTGCAATCATGAATACAGGTTGCTTTCAACTTGTTGATCATGCTTTAATTATAAATCTTTTAATAGGAAATCTGGGAATTAACTGTTAATTTACTGATATTGAGGAACAAGATGTGGTTGAAGGTTTATGTCAAAGTAAGCATGCATATTCACCTGTACTTTATGGTCTCCACTACAGAAGAAATCCATTGTGGTATTATGGGCAAGAAGCAGAGCTGATTCACAAAGCTGCCAGCATTGATCTTAGCCTGAGAGATGCAAATTATTTTACAGGTCAAGAAATAACACTGGCCTTGGGAGGAAAAAAAAAAAATACAAATGAAAATGTAGGATTCCATGACACTTTGTGAGCTACAAAAATGAGAAGTCTTCCTTCACTAAGGCTTTTCCTGCATATAAGTGCAGATATGCATTTTAAGGACTACTGTAACTGGTGGCAGTGATTCAGCTGGGATCTGGAACAAGTGCAGTTTTAAACTTTATCAGTACAGTGAACATACAGGACCCACAATTTAACAGTACTTCCAGCCTACTGCTGTTGGGAAAGCCGATTACTAATAAGTAACAAATGCATTTGAAAATCAACAAAAAGTCTTGTTCAGTGGTTAAAAACTACACTGAATGAGATTCTAATTATTTTTTCCTTTTAAAAGCTGTAGACATCAGATGGCTGGCTCTGCTCTGGGATCTGCACATGACTTTGACCTAGTAACTGCAGATGGGGAGCCAGCAAGAGGCTGCAAAACCCACCTGCAACTAGGAAAGGGCTGAGAAGACAGGCTGACCCTAATGGTCCTCTCTAATTACCAAGTGAGACAAGAGATGGTGATACCCCAGTTCTGCAAATGCAATAGACACATGCAGGTAGAATTTTGTCAGCTGTGACCTCCCAGCCCACTGATGTTACTCACAGGCCACTTCCATGCTGCAGTCAAAAATGATCTCAGTATCATATCAACAAACACAGAAGAACCTGGAGAAACTGCACCCACTCTGATTGCAGAATTTCTGGATTTCTCACTTTAAGGGATGAAGATCCTGCTTGGAATAGGGATGTGAGTGTAGTGAAGGTTTCTATTTGGCCCGCAGTCATGTTATTTAGTCATCTACCCCAGCTTGCCAATAAATTTAACCTTGTGCACGAAATTCAGCCGCAGTTGTCAGGAGAACAGACAATTCACACATATTAAGGTCCTAAAAGATTTAGGAATTAGACTACTGGATTAAGAAAATACTACAGGATAGCATCCCTACTGTAAGTGAAGCTGCTGCACCTGCATGGTGACATTACTGGACACCAGAGAAGCCATTTAGAAAGACTCCCCATAAAGCAAGTCTTCTCCAGGTCTGGTCCTCATGGGAATGATTTGCATTTTGGTTTTGATCATTGGTTGCTTGCTCGGAGCCTTCTGAGGGAGCTGGATGCTTACACTGTTTCTCACTTACAGTGAAATACTTTTTTGTTTTTTTAAGACCTTGAAGAAATGTCCTAGATTTTCTGGGAAACAATGTTCTGGTCGAATTACCACATCCAGTTGACTGGTACTACTTTATCATCAACACACACACACTTTGCCCCCCAGAACTCTGTTTGTTTGCAGTAAATAAGAAACAATACTTGGTTTTAAGGAAAGCAAAGAAGAAATCTCATTTTCCTTTGTGTACCATGGATTTATGTCTTCTCAGATATACAGTTTAATTAAAAAAAAAATTGATAAAATAGCACTCCTTTTTTCCTTTTAAGATCACAAAACTCTATACGTAGAACTAAAATCACAATCAGAAAATTTCTCATAAATAAATAAATCTGTTGTAATCTAGATTTCATTCTAAACGTTAGAATATCAAATACCAACACATTACAAGTTCAGAATGCTTCAATTCCTAAACTTTAACCATCCAAATTTGTCATACACTTTGAAAGAAACACAAGCAATTCCTTGTCATCAACAACAGCAACAGTGTCAAAGCTTAAATTTTTATTTATTTTTTTTTTTCACTTTTAACATTTTCAGGTAATCCTGGGTGTCTTGGAAATAATTATAGTGGCTCTGATTCTTCCATTATAATAGTAGTAGATGTTTGTCTCATATTTGTGGAACAACATCATCACCCCTTTTCTTCTGGAAAGACTAGCTTCTGGCTTTCAGAACCTCACTAATAAGACCAAAACTAGCCTCTTTCTTTCAGAAACTCACTGATAAGACCTTATGACCCAAACAGTAACGCAGATGTTATATCCTGTCCTGGTTTGGGTTAGAAAAGACCTAATTCTGTTCAGTGATTTTACTTTTCAGATCAGTCTCTAACTAACTGCACTTTCTGAAGTCAACAGTGTATTTTTGCAGACAGTGTCTGCTTCTAGCAGTGATAACACCTGATGTTTGGAGTTGCTACCAAGGATTAGTGTGCAGACTAAAGTCACTGCTAAATCTCATGTACCACATTAGGGGGTGCAGAAAGTAAAAGGCTGCACCTGAGGAGAGAAGCAGACAGGGCAGGTGCCCCTAAACGGACCAACGAGTTAGCCCATCCCATGTCTGCCGTATCCAGTATAAAGCTGAGGGATCACAAGGGCCAAGATCTCTTCTTGAATGGTTAACAGCTGAGGAGGACTCCACCCATTCTGCCTTTGACCCTGCTCCATGTGTTCCTGAGTCCAGTTCCAGAACCCAGCTCCTGTACCCAGTTCCCATCTGCTGCTGAGTCCAGTCTGGGACTTTCCCCAGGGCCTGCTCCACAGCATCAGTGCTGACAGGGATGTAATTGCCATCGGGGGGAGGGGGAGCTGGCTTCAACACTGTAGGTATTGTATATAATAAAAATTGCATAGATTTCATTTTTATTATTATTACTATTATCTTCATTAAAGCTGTTTTACTTTTCTAATCTATCTCTCCCTCATTCCCTTTCTCTTCCCCTTTGGGAGGGGAGAGGGGCTAGCAAAGAGTGTCTGTTATAGGTTTGGGGCCATCTCTGACCCTAAACTGTGACACATCCCTAACAGATATTCAATCCATTAATATCCATAAACAATGTTTATAGGCAAACTTCAGTCATTATCACTCCTTCTGCTCTTTACTTCCAGTCTTATGTGGTCTTAGGGCTCCGACTCTGTGACCCAAGCAGACATTTTTATCCCCTTAGACAATTATATGCAATAAAATGATTGCTAAATATTGAAGTACTGAGTATATAAGTAAATCTCATTGCAATTATTTTAAACAGACTTATTCTGGAAATATATTTCAAGCTTATCTTTTGGTTTTTCAGAGGCAGTGGGCTTCCTGTCTGCATAAAGTATGCAAAGACATCTAGGATCCTCGATTTTAAAGTATCCTGCAGCATTTATTTATGTATGTGAGAATTTACAAATGGTTAAATGTCAGCTCTGTTTTTCTTCTAAAAAAAAGACTTCGTTACAGGTCAGGTCTTCAGAAACTGATTTACTTCTTGGTGTTCTTATTCGATTCCATCTCATTGTTTTTCATAGCTCTTTGTACAGTGGGCATCAGAATAAGGCTCCAGGGTGGTTTGCACCAAATTTGAGGAGGTATGGACAATTGAATGCTTTGTTTTTATATATTCAAACATCACATTCAACTTTGTATCCGTTAGTCCATATGATGAGCCTGTTTTCAGCTGTTTATCCACCATGATTTCTCATCCTTTCTAAAGGTATGACCTTCTTTTTCACCTGCTTCATAATGATTCTCTGCTCAAAATTACTGGGATCTATTGCTTAGGCAGATTACCTTTATTTAATACGTTATGTTGATTCTATGCTCTTTCCACTTCAATGAAAGAACATCAACAAAAATTAAAACGTATAACTCTGACCTTTTTCTCCTACCATCAGTGTAATATGTCACTGTAATGTTATTGCTACATTGAAGTATTTTAACATCTATTTTCATAAGCAAATGCTGGTTGTCTTTAATTAAATTCTTCAAACTTATTATGAATCAGGTTGATTAATATATGTTCCATGCTTTTGTCTGAAATCAGCATCCCCCTGGCAATCCTGTAATCACCAGGAACAACTGGTTTATTCCTATTATGATAGGCTCAGCACTATCTTTCTTCCAACTGTGTGGCATTCCAAAATCTTAAAATGCTCACTAAAATGAACATTATTGATTCTAGAGTCTTCCTTGAGCAGCTATTTTACAACTCTCAAGTGGGAAAAAAAAAAATGGATTTGATGCTGATTGTTATTTAAGAACTTTGATTATTACTAGATAATTTTTTTTAATATCATGTAAATGTGTTATCTGCCTTTCTCTTTCAATTCAGAACAAAAATATTTATTAAACACAGATGTCTCTGTATGCATTGTTGTTTACTGTTCTAAAAATGGATTCAAATAACCCTGTTCATTTTCTTTCTGCTCCCCAAAAGTACTTTCTTCATATTGCCCCTAGCACTTACAGAGAGATTTCCTCTTTACAGTGCCAGTTTTCTACACCTTCCCACAGAAAAAAAAACAACCAAATCCACATTCTAAATTGTTTTCTTGCTACACCTGTTATAGATATAGATATTTTTACTTCTGCTTGCATTGGTAGACCATTTTGGTTCTTTTAAACAAGCTTTTCAGTTGTGGCGCTACACTGCTTAGGGTCTGCAGTAAACAGTTTTTAATTAGCATCCACATTTTTCTGATTAAATTTTTCCTCCCAGATGATTCGATTTGTAATTGTTTTCAGCTCTGTGAAACTGATCTTTTCAAAGCTCGGAGAGCATGCCCACACGCACAGGCACACGCTGCAGATGTTAACACGTGTGAGTGTGTGTGTGTGTGTGTGTGTGTGAGCATTTGGAAGTGCGTGCGGGTGCGTGTCTGCGTGTGCACGGTGCAGCCCTCCACAGATGGTCAGGATTTCATCATGTTTATACAAAGCAACTATAATCCAGTCACAAACACTTGAGCCGAACCACAAGTACTGGGAAATTCTTCTACTAACTTGATGCCTTACACAGAATTGTCCTGCACTGTTTGCAACACTTTCTGACTTAAACAATCAACATGCACAATAATTTGGAATTCTTGGGACATTCAGTACTGGTAACATGCAGCTCCCAGCCACATTTCCCATGCTGAAGATCTCACTCCTGGAGTCCCCCAAAACAAATCCTTCATCATTCCCTAGGCACTGAAAATCAGTGCTGCTTAATTGATTTGGTCATAGTGACCAATATTGAAAACAATTTAGAAATAAATTAAGATCACGATATGAATAGCAGCATATGAGAACATAAATCCAAATTACATTATTGAATCATAATTCCACTAATACCAAATAAGATGGTCAGAAAATATTGAAGAGGCAGAGATTCAGAAGTTAAAATAAGCAAGTGATCCATGGGCAAAGATCAAAAAGCCCATTTGATCAAACCTGACCAGAAGTCACACATTCTGTGGTATGAGAGAGAAAAATTTCACATTAGAAATTGGGATTGAATATTGAGTTCAGTTTTGGGCCTCTCCCTACAGGAAAGACATAGAGGTGCTGGAGTGTGTCCAAAGAAGGAAGTGAAGCTGGTGAAGGGTCTAGAGAACAAGTCTTATGAGGAGCAGCTGAGGGAACTGGGGTTGTTCAGCCTGGAAAAAAGGAGGCTCAGAGGAGACCTTACTTCTCTCTATAGCCCCCTGAAAGGAAGTTGTAGCAAGGAGGGGATTGGTCTCTTCTGCCAGATAAGAAGCAATAGGATGAGAGGAAACAGCCTCAAGTTGCACCAGGGGAGGTTGAGATTGGATATCAGGAAGAATTTCTTCATCAAAAGTGTTATCAAACCTTGGAACAGGCTGCCCAGAGAAGTGGCTGAGTCACACCGCCCCCAGATGTGTTTAAAAGTTGTGTAGGTATGATTCTTAGGGACATGGCTTAGCAGTGGACTTGGTACAGCTACGTTAATGGTTGGATTTCATGATCTTAAAGGTCTTTTCCAACCTAAATAATTCTGTAATTTTAGGAACAAATGACCAGGAAACCAAATGAGACAGTTATAAGAAAACTGAAAGCATCAGGATCAGGCAGTGTTCTCATGTGTTTAAAAGTTGTGTAGGTGTGATTCTTAGGGACATGGCTTAGCAGTGGACCTGGTACAGCTACGTTAATGGTTGGATTTCATGATCTTAAAGGTCTTTTCCAACCTAATTAATTCTGTAATTTTAGGAACAAATGACCAGGCAACCAAATGAGACAGTTATAAGAAAACTGAGAACTGAAAGCATCAGGATCAGGTAGTGTTCTCCATAGCTCCAGGAAAAAGGCTGATGTGCTCATGATCTGAGGGCAAGCAGAAGGGGAGTCTGAAAGAGACCTTGCTGAAGGTGTTCTCTGGTTGTTAGAGCTCACTAGTAAGAAAATTAGGATCAATACAATAGAGATAATATATGAATTCACACATGGCACTAGTATGAAGTGTATTCTTCTTTCTTGAATAACAAATGAATAATGATAAGAATAAGAGATAAATTCTCCAAATATATCACACTCTCTTTAATGTTTAATTCCCAAAATACTTTTCAGAGCCAAGAAGGGGAACTGAGTTCCACCACTGCTCATCAGAGGAACCACATATATGTTAGATGTGCTTTTACCTTTTGACATATAATGTTTACTCAAAGGACCATAACTTTATATTTAATGGACCATATTTTCATAGATGTTTCTTTGCTCAGAAGCAAATGCAGCCATGTTAAACATACATTTGCAGCATAATCTTCTTGGTGAGGAACCAGGTGAAAATCAGTAGGTTCCTTTAAATATGCTGCCTTGGGATCACTCAATAGTCATCAGAAAAAGATGAAGGAATCCCCAGGGAGGTTTCATTCCACTCATTTCAGGATGGAATTAAATAACTTTCTGATGTGTCTATTTCCCTATAGGGAGCATGTAGCTGTACTTGTCAGACACTCAGCATTTAAACAGATGAAGTTAACTTTTCAAAATCCTATGCTGACGTGAGAAATCCTTTCTTCTAGATATTATTATTAATGACCATTTAAAAAAATTTTATCTTGCCTTTGCTTTTGTGAAAAGCTAGTTTTACAACAGCCCTTAGGACACGAGCTACTGATTATGATAAGAGATGAAACAAGCAGCATGTTAGCTAAATTTATGCCACATCATATTGCATCTCCAATGTTATGAATATGAAGAAAGCTAGTATGCCTTAAACTTCTGTTTGAACACAGCATTCATTTGGCTCATCTGATGCTCTAATGTTTGAAAAAAAAACAAGCAGCATGTTAGCTAAATTTATGCCACATCATATCGCATCTCCAATGTTATGAATATGAAGAAAAGGACAGCTAGTATGCCTTAAACTTCTGTCTGAACACAGCATTCATTTGGCTCCTCTGATGCTCTAATGTTTGAAAAAAAACAAATAATAAACCAGGATATATTTACCATAAAGATTGTGTTACTATAATGCATTGCAGGTTGCATAGTGGTTAAAATTAATGTTCCCATTAACTGTGTCAAAGATCAAGTTATTATATGATAATATATATGACAGGCACAGTATATGATCTCAAATGGACCTATGTAGGCTGGGTCAGTGCCCACATTAAAGTCTTGAACCATAACTAGATCTTCTGGGAGCTGATGATACACAAGTAGAACTTGTTACCATCAGTAGTAGTAGAGAGGGAACAGTCAGTCAGCTGGTCCTTACACAGGAAACTACCACACCTCTCTTGAAAGCAGAACTGTCTGAAAGCTCTCGGTTTCTGAAGCTCAGCTTTATCAGAATGCACAACATTAAACTGGGAAAAGTAGTTAAATAATAGCAAACTTCAAAATAAACCTTACCCTAAACCTACTGTATCCTAACATGATAAGTTCTTTTCTCCCATCTTGATCTCTAACTGTTCAGCAGTTTCCTGGTTTGAACAAATTCCACCTCCTTCACTGGGAAAGGCTCCTTCTTAAACTTGCCTATTTGTTCCCTGCACCTCTTTGCAGTCAGCACTGTGCCTTAAATATGTAGACTTGCTCACCCCTTCTTATTTGACGGGACATCTCCCCAGCAAGCACCCCAGCTGACCTCCAGGGAAGCCTGACTTTGCTTTCCCTTGGAAAGGTTTTTCCACGCACTGCAGTCTCCTGAGCAAAGCAAATGGGCTGCCCTCCTAGCAGAGAAAAATATTACCATGTGGAATAAAGTGCAAGCAAGCAAGTTTTGGTGGCACCAGCACTAACATGAACAAGTTGTGAAGTTCAGGCAGTGCCACAGTGCACCTGAGAACCCATGGGACACTCTCAGCAGCCTCTCCTTTACACAAGCAGAATTTGTATCTACATTTCCACTATTAAGAACACAATGTCCCTTTCTCATCAAATACTAGCTTGCTCCTTGTCTTCTTGGAAGGACAGACTGGGACTGTACATGATGCAAAGGTAGGAACTGGCTGCAGAATGACAGGCTGTGTGCTCAGATCTAAATATCTGCACCTGTAACTTTCTGCCTTTCTCCATTTCATCTCCCTGGGGTGCCTTAGGTCCTATTTCTTGATCCACATTCACTCTCCCAAGTGCCTCTTCACCCATCTCTCCAAAGTGCTTCTCTCCATATAGCTGCTGTGTTCTAGGGTGGCCTTCCCCTTAAAGGACTTATCAGAAATTTGAAAAGTCATTAAAACACAGTGATTTTGATTAAACTCTTGTCAGATAATACATTTCTGCTTGTTTTCTAGAACGAGAACATCACATTACAAAAGCATGGTATAAGTGACTGCTCCAAGGGTACTCCATCCTAGTCTTGAAGGATATTTGCATACCTACAAAAACAGATATCCTTCTCAGTGACCTATATCAGATGGTTCTGTAAATCATGGGTTTGCCACTGAACTGCTCTGTGATCTTGTGCAACTCATTTCAGTGTCTGGCTCTATTCCCCTTTCCTCCCCCTCTCCTCTCTCCCTATCTATGTATCTGGCTTTCAATTTGTGTTTGCACCACGTGTGGTACCTTTTGTCCCTGATGTTGGATGGGGCTCCCACAAGCTACTGTAGTAGTATCATCTTCATCATCCTCATCCACGCATACTGATTTTGACCACATATCCCTTACACAATATGCCTGAACATCAGTGTGGATGCTGTGAAAGGAATTGGACATGGCCCTGACATATATGAACATCATTCCCCCTGGAACCTCTGCGAGCTGTGTGTACATCTGAGGGCAGAGTTCAGATCATAAAGTTTAAGTACAAGCATCTGGGCACAATTTTCTCCAGCGAGCAGGATTCCAAGTTTCTGTAACATCTGCTGTGGGAACTATAAGTACTTTATATTAATGTTTTACACTGTGTTAGCTATAATCACCTTTTTAATGGGAAAAAATGCAGCCATCTCCAGCTGGTGATGCGAGTGATGTGGATACCTGTTTGCTAGGAGCTGAACTGAAACCATCAATGCATTTCACACCAGGAATCAACGTGCTATGAGATGGTAATGGCCTTAGGTTATAATCTGCAAGTGACCCCTACGTGCTGGGTTTTCCCCAGCAGACATCATTTTCAGATAAGCTCTTGTTTCTCTGTAGAGATCCAACTAGTTCTACCACCTCCTGTGTTTGCCAACTGTTTGGCTAAGCAATAACAAATCCATTCACACATAGGAAAGGATAGAATCCTTTAGAGTGCTGTTGGTACAGAAATCAGGACAATGCTGTACTATTCTTTTAATCTGGTTCCTACTTATGTATGTAAATATATAGCTACTAACAATGGTTTAGTATTTTCCAATACCATCAGCAGCCCTGTTTGTGGTTTCCTGACGGTTGTTGTCAATCTCATTATTCATGTGATCCTCATTACGTAGAAGCACTTGACTACATTTTATATTTAAAGCTAATTTTTCCCATCTAATTAAGGAAATAGTGAAAGGAGGCATAGTCACACAGCCCACACTTACATACATGTTGCCATTCATAGACTATTATTGATACTTGAGTCAGACAGGTTAAAAGAAGATGGAATAAATCTGCACTGTGACTTTTACTACAGTTGTAAAATGTCATTATAATAAAAGATAAGCTATAGTTGAACTACAGAGGGGGTTATAAAGAGGTAGGTATGTACCCAGATACATCATAATTAAAAATAAATCCTGCAAGAGTCTTTCTA
Organism: Merops nubicus; assembly: GCF_000691845.1. Classification (NCBI taxonomy): domain Eukaryota; kingdom Metazoa; phylum Chordata; class Aves; order Coraciiformes; family Meropidae; genus Merops; species Merops nubicus. The sequence goes on along the minus strand of NW_008594561.1, from coordinate 49,251 downwards.
TTGGAGGAGGAATATTTTATGTCTGCTGCTCCTATGCCTACTTTAGTTTCAAAACCATTCAAAAGACATCTTCAGCTGCATTTTTTAATTAGTCCTTACTGCCTGACCTGTGGAAAATGAGTTGCAGAAAAAATTAAAATTTAGCCATTTATTTTTCCTGTAGTTTCCCATTTTTTGTGATACACTGCTGCTAACCAGCATACCATTCCCTATGAAAAGGAAGAATATATTTTGGAAAACTGATGAGGATTCAGTCTATTGTAGTACAAAAGTCAATCAAGCTCTCCATCCCTGTCTGTTACAGTACCAGGACATACCCTGATCTGGTAGCAGCAGCAGGAGAAGGGGTTTCTGAACTTACAAAGACAGCTGTATGGAGATATACATGCATTATGCATACAAACACAAACTGTAAGATGGAATGTGTACATAAATCCCAGTATCCTATTAAGAGACCATGCAGGATACCACCAGGAACAGAGAAATCACTGAGCAACTTCCATCTCCCCTGATTGAGCCCCAGCATGAACCTCCTGGAGATAAAATCAACCCAGAGATAAAATCAACCTCCTGCAGAAGAACAGTGAAGGGTGCATCATGTGTCTGTGAAACCCCAGGAAGATCAACCTCCTGCAGAAGAACAGTGAAGAAGGGTGCACCATGTGCCTGTGAAACCCCAGGAAAAAAGTCCTGTCTTCCTCTGCAGTTGTAATTCTTGGGCTGCAGCACCTCAATGCAGTTTTGCCTTCTTGGATGAATATGCATTAATACCAGAGATTTTTAATCATGCACTGTGTGTTTGCTAAGTTGTAAAGTTAAATGACAGAATTACTTCTGATACTTGCCTCTGAGTCAAGGGTTAGGAGGCAGGATACCAATATAGCTGAAAAAGGTTGGTTTGCTAAAGCCAACTTAAAGTCAATATGAGAGTATAATTTTCCTCTGCTTGTGAGTTTCTTCCTGCT
>NW_008594561.1:0-48219 GCF_000691845.1 Merops nubicus | reverse complement strand
ATTCCAGCTCCAAGCATTGAGATGGACTGATGAATGCATGTTTTTACTGGATAAGCAGGTAGGGAAGTCACAGACAAAAAAAAAAATCCACAGAACCTTTGTTTTTACCATACTTAAGTTGTTGCTAAGGAGTAGGTTTTCTTCCGTGCAAAATAAAATGAAATTGAACAGATTTAAATTCTCCAGCTTAAACTGCATGTTATTAACACTGGCTAAGAAAAGTCCTAATTTTCTGGCACCTTCAAGCAGTATGCCTTCAAAAGGAAAATTTAATAACTTGCTTCTTAGCACAAGAATGGACCGTAAGTGGTATTGCCAGTCAACAGCTTTAAGCTCTTCAGCTGTCTGGATGTGAATGGCCTACAAGAATATTTCTGGATTCATCAGTGTTGTGGGAACCTTCCACTTGCACTTGGCTTGGTAAGTGTGAATTCTTATTTTGCAAAGAACCTGGGGATCTTGCCAAAGCTAATATTCTGGGGTCCATATGTGTTAAGTGATCGGCAATTCTGGAATACAGCATCAGGGAGTCAAATGGGGGAAGCCTCTCAGAGACACTTCAGCCAAGGAAAAGAATTTGGGACTTTTTCAAGAATACCTTTCAATCAGAGAAATGGCCAAGAACAGATCATCTGAACTTTGGAAGAATTTAAGACAAGAGAACTTCTGTCCAGGCTCTGTGCTTCACAAGATATCTTGGGGAGTGTTTTTTTACAGCAGTTTTCTCTGTTGCTCTAAGTGACAGCACTTTCCTTAGCATTGACTGTGTAAAATGAAATGTCACTGCACTCAGGACTGTGACATCTGAGACCACAATAATATGCATTTTTTACTAAGCCTTGTCTACATCCATTGGAATTACTGTCAGCTAGTGCAAGAATTCTGACAGTGGTAAAGCATCGTTTACAGATGGTAGCTGCCCATTCATTATATCAAGAATGCAAATAATTGTTGTGTGCTTTCTAATGTCTTACCAGAATCTGGCTGAATAAAACCCAGACAAACAAACAAAAAAAACTCATTATTTTCTTTCACATTTGTCCACCAAAGCTCTAGATGTTATCTCATACATAATTCTACAGCTTATAGTTGGAAACACATATTCCTAAACTCACTCTTTCTGAAATCACACTCCCAATAACGTGAATTCATGCAGAACTGTAAAATATCCTTGAGACATTAATGTAGTTGTCTTTATATAAGCAGCCAAAACTAGGAGAAATAATTCAGCCTACAGCATACATACAACAGCTCTGACGAATATCAGTTTACTTGGTCTGTGATGACTGTGCAGAGTGACAAGTAAATATCCCAGTAGTTCTTCATGACTGCAGCTTTCTTAACTCATGTCCCCTATGTAACATACAACGGCATTGGCTTGGCAAGGTTTGACATATATAATTCCATTAAAATGTAGGGCATTATCAGACAAAATCACATCTCTCTTCTTAGTTAAATCCTCCTCCAGAAGAGAAAAATGCTTCTACTAAGGAAACAGTGGGTGGCTTTTAAGAGAAGTTGATGTAAACATGGTAACAAGAGGAAGGGCCGGCAAGCAGATGGTCTGACTTCTCATTTTAGAGCTACTGTAGCAGGTGTTGAAAAAGCCTTCCATCCTCCTGATGTAAAAATATGGGGAAAACAGCCCTTTAGGAAAACCACAGAAAAGAGTAATGACTGTATATTTTGTCATCTATCAGTGGGAAACGTTCAAGAATGCAATTCCTTTCATGGAACTGATTAATATTTCAAACAAATGTGTCCTGCACAAAGGAAATGTGGCTACTCACAGTGGCTATAAATTACTGCAGATTACTGCGGAGAAAGGTCTGGGAAATGAACACCACTCCTCACAAGGGCCAGGATGTTGGCATGAAAGTAGTTTGTATTTACATTCTAACATTTCCAAAACATCAGATCAAGCCATTTCAGAGCAAGTGTTCTTCCGATTTTGTTGGATTACAGCCTTTTGTGTTTTCCTTGGAGGCCTCCCTGCCACTCACCACAGTGTAAGTGCACGTGCAAACACACACACAGACACACACACACACAGAGCTGGGCAAACACAAAAGCACATTGCATACAGTTGTTAGAGAAGGTGTAGAATTCTCTGTCATGCAATAGCTATGAATATTGAAATTTTAAAAAAGGAATTTCTGTTCATTCTTTTCTTCCTCCTGTTTTTATATTTACTTGAGAAAGGGGAAGAGTGCAAAGAGTTGAGGAAATTGAGAATATATTCATAGCTATAATCCAAAGAGGAGTTATCTCTTACTGATTTTTTTATAAGTCTAAAAAACAAATGAAATTCTAAATTTCTCTTCTTTATTCAGCAAAACACTACTTTTATGGTCATCACTCCCCCTTCTGAGATCTAACATACACTTATGAGGTCAGCTGGCTGGAGAGAAGACACAGTTCCTTCATTTTATTGACTTCATAAATAGTCAAATAAGAATGATTGTGCTTCAGGGAACATCTAGTTCACACCAGACAGCCTCAGTGGATTAACATTATAAATCACATCCTCTACTATTTTTCACCACAGTATTTCTGTGGTTAATCTTGTATTTCAGTATCTACCTCTAACACACTGAATATCTGAATAGGAAGGATGCTGTTCATCTAAGTCTAAATGATTTATACCAATTTTATTTGCATTCATTAGAAATGACTAGCAGCTAATTAGGATTCTGCACTTATTCCAGTCACTGGGTTTCACTTACCTGTGCTCATCAGATAAGAGAAATAATCTCAGATTTTGAAAGGGTCTGGTTTTGCATATCCAATGGGAAAAACTCATGTTCTGTTTTGTGGACACATTAATGTATTTGCTGCTTTTCTTAAAACTGTAACTGAGCTACAGCTGACTGGGGATGCAACAAGAAGCTCTGATTTTTTTTTTTTAATTAAATTAATTAGATTAAACTAGTTTAAATTAACCTGTGGCATCAACAATCAGCAGTCATGTCTAAAATCTTTTCAAAATGAGCACCATACTCCTCAGAATTAATACTTTACTTTTCTCTACAGGGAAGAAGAGAACACACACACTCTAATGATTTACTGGAATTGTCATTTCTTAGTATGAGTTATTAGTGTTTTATATAAAAAGAGTGGAATTACAGAAATATAGATATATTTGGTGTAAATGAAGGGGGGAAAGTCCAAATAAGTTACAAAATATATGCCTTTCTGCACTTAGAAACCTCCAGTACTAATTACCTGAGAGGGAAAAAAAGAAAAGTTTCTATTAACCTCCTGTTTATAATCATGGACTCATAGAATAATTTAGGTTGGAAAGAATCTTTGGAGATCTCTAACCCAATCCCCTACTCAAAGTAAGGTCAACTTAGATCAGGCTATTCTGGCTCTTGTCCAGTCAAGCTTTAAGCATCTTCAAGGATGGAGGTTCCAGAGACTGTCTGGACAAGTTGTTCTGTGTTTGACCACCCTCATGGTGAAAAACTGTTTCCTAATATGGAGTTAGAATTTCCTGTAGTTTTTGCCTCAGAAATTAGTCATGAAGCATCTCTGAGAAGTGTCTGACCCTGCCTTCTCTACATCATCCCATTAGGTTGCTGTAGGCAGCAGAAAGAACCCTGGTTCCCCTTCACTGGACTTGCCCCAGTATGTCCATGTCCATGTCCATGTCCATGTCCATGTCCATGTCCATGTTTCTTCTATTGGGGAGCTCAGAACTGGATACAGTACTCAGGAGATGGTAACACAAATGCCAGATAGAAAGGAATAATCACTAAGTTAACAGATATTCTGTTTTTACCTTTTCAACAAGGCTGTTCAGAGAAGAAAAAGAAATGGACTTCTAAAAAAATCACTGGCTGTTAAGGTCAACTGAAGAATGAAGGGTAAAAAATATTTGAAAGATATAAATAATGGATGAGAAATATTTGTTTAAGAAGTTACCATGTGGAATGTATTTGAAAAAGTTATTCAGGATGGTCATCTGCAAGAACAGATTGTTGTGATTAAATGATCTAGAAGTCTCAAGCCTAATAGGAGGGAAGGTCCACCCCTTAGCACAGCAAAATAAATGGGGCAATAAAGACTAAACCCAGTGCTTCCTTAAGACAGTAGAAAAAAAATGCATCAGAAATAACAGGAATAGAACTGTAAGGAAGAAACATTCTTGGTCCTGAGATGAAGTGGCATATCACAGCTTGGCATACACCCTTACAGCTAAATATTCAAATCCAGCTCCTTTTGGTGGTCTCATGAGAATTCTGTTTCTGAATGACTCCTGGTCCACAGCAGCCCCAAACTGCACCCAGGTACTGTCTGGGCAAACGCTATCTAGCCCAGAACAGTGTGAACAGCTTAACAGTATGGATGATTGCAATGCCAGTGCTTGACCCTGGCAGAATCTTGGATCTGTTTGGTCTGCTAATGTAGCCAAAGAACCCTGTGGAGCAACTCAAAAATCCTTTTCCCTACCTTCCCCAGGTGATTAAACTCAGAAACACTTAGTAACAGAGTTTAATTAATCTAAGTCATGAAGACCTCAAAGTAAAAATTAAAATCCATGTCCCACAAATAAGCAACTTCTGTCCTTCTGCCAGGAAGAGTAAATAAATAAATCAATAAATAAACCAGACAGAATGTTCCAAAGATCTACAAATCAGTATTTTATTGGCCAAAGCAGAAAAATGTGTTTCAGTGAGGCAAATAGTGTATTAGTAACAATCAGTATTTTATTGGCCAAAGCAGAATGTGTTTCAGTGAGGCAAATAGTATATTAGTAATAGTCCTTATCTTCCATCAGAGAACAGCTAGCTGGGGTGTCCCTGAAGGAACGAGAGACATCTATGTGGTGGCCAAAGTGCAAAACATCCTCAGCTTTACAGGGGGGAAAAGAGAGCATCTCTAGCTTCAGTCTGAACCTAACCATCAATCTGCAGAGTTGCGTCACCTAATTCCTGTGCAATGCACCACTTGCCACAAGAACAGATGTACTGGGTCAGATCAAAGGTCCATCTAGTCCAAAATCTCTTCTCTGACAGTGGCCAGTAGCAAAAATGCTAAAAAATAGGAATAGGCAAAAATCAAAAGCAGGGATCTGAACAGCCAAGATTTTTGAAATCCAAATCCTCAGTCAAGTTCTAAATTATTCAAAGAGTTTCTGTCTCTAAAATGGGTGCAGTCAATCCCCTCCCACCATCACAGAGTCTTTCTGAAGGCACCGAATTTGGTGTGTGCCAGCCAGTGTAAGTGGAAAGAGACAGGAAGCTAAGAGGTGAATTCTACAGCTTGAACTCCATGCTTTGTAATAAACACTGCTTTTAAAACATTGTGGAATTGGCCCAAGAGACTTGAATTGTTCTGCTGTTTGTTTATATAATCTATTAAAGAGATATATGTACTTGTGCACCCTCTTACCCTCCATCTTTTCATTTTCTGACCAGCTGGATAAAGGTTGATAACATGGTAAATATTCCTATTTTTAAAAAATCTCCATACCTCAGGGCCGTGTGTTTATAGGATTACTGGACTTCTTCATGATGTAACATAAACTCTTCTGCCAAAGGATGGACTTGATGCAAAGGCCAAAATTTAACTGGAAACACCCTTGGCTTTTTGCAGCAGAATGCCACCCACTGTGTGTGGGAAGACTCTTGTCCAAGTCAGCCTAGAAGGGATTACTGAAATATGAGTGTTGTTCCTAAAGAACTGCACCTGAAAATACTCCAATCACTTGTATAGTTGTGGATTAGTTTGATTAAAACTATGTGTAGGCATCCACCCTCTGGATAATTGGAGTTTGTAGCAGAAACGGGAAGTCAGAGGTACAGAGATTCTTCCAAACTGGTGTTTCTGGTGCTGTTATTTACATTACAAACATCATCGCAGAGTTTCACTTTAAAAGATCACACTCACAAATCAAACCCAGGAGTGCTCAGTTTGTTCACCCCTGCCAGTAATGACTATCCCTCTTAACTCCAAGAATGAATTGTCTTCTCAGAATAAAGCAACAACATTTGCTTATTTCAAACGCAGTTATGATCACAATGTTTTGCACCTGCAGCACTGAAGGGGCCTAAGAAAGCCATTTTTCACTGAGAAAGTAGCCCCATCATGGCAAAGGGAGGGAAGATCTGGTCACTGAAGTGACTGAGGAGTAGGCAGGCATGGGCAAGGACAGGTGTCTGATTCCTCTTGCCCCAACTAGCCCAATTTGACTCAATGAGAGCATGTGACAGTCCATTTATCACACAGAAAGATGTGATACCTCTTCCTTCTGAGCAGGAGGAAGATTTCAGTCTCCCAGCTGCCACATATACACATATCTGCGTGTGTCAGTGTGTATGTCAGCCAGGATGGCATTTGTTCATGGTCCAGAAGATGCCTTAGCATCGACGTTTCAATTCTTTGCTCATCAAAAGGCACCTTCCAACATCTCCCCCTCTCACTGCTTCCCTTCTCCTGAAGCTTTCAGGCCTAGGAGACCGACAACCAGACACCTGAAAGCATTTCAGCAAAATGTTTACTAATGCAAGAAAACTAGCAGGAAGCCTTGCACTTTTATGTAAGGCTTATGAACTCAAATCAATGGAAATTTCAGTTCCTCTATAAAAGTTTCAGCCAGCTCTGAGCTATACACAGCCGACACTTCGTTTACTCCAGGAAGCACTAAGCAGTAACAAAGGTTTCCGTTCAAACTATTAAGTTAATAGAGCAACAACAGAGCCATGTGCCATCCAGCTGACTTCTAAAGGTCCACTCACGGCCACACCTGACAGGGCAGTTTGCACTAGTGCTGCTTATGTTGCAAAGACAGAAAGCTCAGGAGTCACCAGGGGCAAACTTTTGAGCCAACAGCCAAAGGAGAGAGACTTCTGCTCTACAGGTCTAACCAAACCTCTGATGCCTCTGTTTGAGTCTCTAGTTTATTTTCTCCCACATTTTTGAATTTGCAGCAGAAGCTAAAGATTTTCATCCCTGTCCTTAACCACTCCATAAAAACAGTGGGGGAACAACTCAGCTGAACTTACATGAAGGGAACAAGGCTAGCTTTCCAACCTGGCAGTGCCTCTCCCTCGCCTGCCGAAGCCAAGCGTGCTGCCAGCAAGCCCCAGGTGTGTGCCACATGAGCAGGTGAAGAAAATAAAAAATGTTTATGTGCATTGCGATGACAGTTCTGAGTCCATATAAAGCATAAGACATGACAAGGAGTGTAGTTAGCCCAAGACATCAACATTCCTCATGTGCACAAACAGGCAGCAATCCAAAGGCACTGTGCCTTCATCCTGGAACATTCATTGGACTATTTCTCTTTTTGCATGGATTTTTATTTTATTTTTCTAAAGTGGATTTGTTTTCGCTGTGAAACTCTGGGGTTTTAGCTTTTTTTTTTAGTTTTTCTCAAAATAAGCAGCAAGGAACAGCTTTACAAAAAGACAGGATCTCATGCTGCATTGGCATGACTGCATCAATTTACACGAGATCAGAATCGACCACAGACAAGTCCTTTCAAAACCACTAATTAAACCACCTTTTGAAATCAAAATTTAAATTGAAGATATCCCTGTGATGAAACTCTCAATGATTCTGTAGCTCAAACATGAAAGATTTAATGCACAGTGTCTTTTGAGACAGTACGTGACAGTCCATCAACTTGTAAGAAGTGTCCAAAATCAATAGTCTGTTGACAAAATTTTATGTATAACTAAAGCCAAATGAAATTTATTATTAAAAAAAAAATGAACCTTCTTGACCTTTGTTGCCATGGGAGGGGGCAAGAAGTTTTGTTCTTTCTGATTGTATTTGTCATCTATCTTGAACAAAACCTCTTCTCTTGGGGAAATGGGAATTTATATTCTATGAACACCAACACCTATCCAGTGTTGTACATTTTATCAAAATAAAAGAGTGACTTTTAAAATATATGGTAGATATGGCAGAAACACAACTATCAGCAAACCACCAGAGTCTCTTTGGTACTTGTATGACTTTATGAACAGTGAGAGAAGGACATAAAGGTGCTTTACATGTAACACAAGGAGATGCAGTCTCATATATTAAACCTTAAAATATAAACTATTTCAGGTTGGTACATGCTGAAACCTTCTGTTAAGGACAGCATAAGAAAATCACAAATGCATTATCCAGCTGATTCAGATTCTAAAATGGGGGTTTGGAGTTCAAGATAATGGCTGTTGTTAGATATTAGAAGACTCTTTTTTTAATCTTGAAGTATATTGTGAGATTTTTTTTTAAAAGTATTGAAAACAGTCATAGACCTGCTCGACTCAATGCCTGTTGCCTCATGTTTGTTGGCATAGGGGGGTGTGTGTATGTGCATGAGGAAAAAGCAAGAGAGTGCAGAAGAGCATGTGTATGTATATGTTTTATCTAAGCAGGGACATAAATTTCAACCACAAGAATGGGAACATACTGGGTTTAAGTTGAACACTAGAAAACAAAACTGTCCTCTTTAAGATTTTATTACCATCTTCACTTTTAAAAAAGGAATATCCTTTCAATTGTAATCTACAAAGTAAATGGAGTATATATATCTAGAACTGTATCTGGCTTAGAAACATGAAACAGCCCTATGGTTCAGGTTGGGAGGTAGAGAGCTGGCAGCTTCCAACCAAATGAGTTACTAGCTACATTCTGTTTCTTCATCGTGCACTGGCCGCTCTGCTCTGTGGATTGTTACCAGCTTCAGCATTTTTTGAATATTTCCCATTACCCTTTATTTGATATTTTATGTTTCCCCTCATAAACCCTTTAAGCAGATTAATTGTGCCTGTGATGTTTGTTTGTAAGTACAGCTGCTCTTCCTTCCAGTTTGTTTTATAATTGTGATGTCTCGAAGATATCCTCATAAAACTGACGGGTGGATCTGCAAACAACCAGAGTTTTATCAGAAAGGAAATCCAGATTAAAGTTATTGGAGAAAACATTTGAGTAATGCTCAATGTTATAAAAAAACCCCAACAACAACCCACAAAAAAACAATGACAAAAGAAAATGAAAAAAAAATGGGTAACTTCAGTTACATGTTTATTATATACATAAATACTGTTAATCCTGTAGTTTATTTTGTTCTGAATATACACATATGCAGTTCTGGTAATGTAGGATGTCTTAGAACAAATAATAAATCCAGCCTCAAGAGTCTAAGAGCAATATTAATTGGTTCAGGGGCTGTCATGCTGTACCTCCAACAAGTGCTATATTTCAGGATTCTTTTGGTTATTAGTTGGAAAGGATGGGTGAGGTTTCAAACCAAAGCAATTGCTAACTATAAAACCAGATCAAATAAAGGGTTCAGTTTGAAAAAGCACCTTTAAAGTCCATTTGTGAGATACACTGTTCAGCTGTTAAATGTCTTGTAAGTTTTCCAAGAACTTTGGTGAGCTTTCTTCATAAAATCTATATTATTTTCATTGAAGATTAATGATAGGCTTATTAAAAAATCAAAAACTTGGAGAGGTTTTCTGTGATTATGAGCAAGGGTCATCACACTACATTACTTTGGAATGTTTTTATAAGCTTTGTCAGTAGAACGACTCCTTAAAAAAATCTATAGATCAGCTTTTCAAGTCTGTTTTTCATTTTTAAAGGATATAATCTATTTTCTCTCTTTCGTTTACAAGTACATTCACAGCATCAAACTATCATTCTCAGTTCCATCCACGCACTATCATTGGATCTAATTTCATTATCATTTGTAACTGAGCAACCATGGCCAAATCAGCATGGCTATGTAGGTATAAGAGAGGGAGAATTTGGCCTGTACATTAGCAGAGGTCTGCTCATTGCAAATGAAGACAGAGCATGAAGAGAGGGAAATCAGACCCTGATCCTCCATTTCATGGCACAGAGATGGGCTGCTGCCCTGCATTGGTCTGACCCAACGTGGGATACAGGGTTCAGAGTCCCATAGAGCTGCCAGAGTGGACTTGTAGTTCAGCATGGAAAACTTTTATAAAACAAAGAAACCCTTTGGGGCTACTACAGATAGTAAAGAATGCCACAGAGAGCAACCAGCATGAACCAGGGAGTGAAGAGTCCTGCCTGCCCCTTGACAGACCACCAGAGTGCAGAGCACCTTTTTGCCTTTGCCCATCAGTCAGTACAGAGAGGTACCTGCAGAAATAAGTCCAGGTTTTACACAGCAATTCAGAAGCTGAAGGACGACAAATTACTCCTGGTGGTGCCTATTTCTCCAATAATTAAAAAGACAACAAACTGTGGCTTTGATTCTAGCTCATGCACCTTAATTCAGTTACCTGAATCCAGGCCTCTGTGTTTTAAATATCTTTCTTTAAACTCATGTAATTTAAGTAACCACCTGTAATGGCATGCATATTTTTAAACAACTTCTTAAAGTGCAAAGTCATCAGTCATTGCTAGTGAGTGCAAAATTTGATGGAAAGAAAGAGTATCATTTAAAATAAAGACTTCCATCACATTTACCTGGAGTAAAATTAGGAATGAAATGGTAGAAGCACATTGGATAATTTTTGTCAATTCCTATAAGCAATGGTGTCAGGATACCACCTTCTGTCACTAAGTATCTGGACTTGAAATCAAGGAAGTATGAACAACCTAAAATCTTCTCCTTTTTAAAAAAAAAGGGCAGTAGTGTTGGAATCTGTGCAGTCATCAAGTTGACCCTGCAGTCAGCCTTTCCCTTTTTGCCAAAAGCAAGGAGAGGACAGGTGTTAGATATATTTGAAAGAGGAAAAATTCAGATTGAAACTGTGGTTTTGTAAAATCTGTGCTGTTTTAGAGGATGCACAACTTTTGTTAGCTTAATAATCAATAAAAACCTCATCGTTTAGATTAAAATTCCTGAACATACTCCCCCACTGTTACACCTACCCTTATTCAAGGATCTCTCCCTCAGTGTAAGAAACTGTGTGAACTTTTTCATGCATTACCTTCCTTATCCACGCTGCCTTTCTTCCTGCCTAAGCCATGCCACTGGTGTGCAAACTCTCCTTGTTCCAAACACTCTCTGATGCATGGAGCCATCTGACCCTGGAGCCTGTGTGCCCCTCCTCTGGCCCCTGGCAAATGCACAGTGGAAGCTGGAAATAAAATCATCTCCATTTCACAACCAGTTCCTCAGTCTTTTCCTTCTGTTCTATAACTGTTAGGTACCTTACTGCAAAGACAGCAAGGAGCAACTTTTAAAACTAGTACCTGTCTGGTTTTTATTACCTGAAATCAGTAATGTTCTGAATATTCACACCAAGCAAATTCCTTGAAATTTTTGAATTAATTAGGTACAGCATTTACACATCAGCATATGAAAGATGGAAGCAGAAAAATGACATCAGCTAGAGCAGCAATTCCTTAATATTAACACCTAGAGATAAGAATCTAATATATTGCCTTTTATGAAGCATGGCTCAAAAAATTGGCAAACATTATTCTAAAAATTCTAAATGCACAAGAAACAAAAATGCTGCTATTTCCACTTGAGAGATATTTAACTGAAGTAAGGAAGACAAAATCTCTTTGGTCAAGTCACACAGCTTCCTTATAGTACCAGATTAAAGAGTGCTTGGGCATGTGCCTAGCACCAGAACATGACTGTTTGCTCCATCACCCTGTCAGATGATCTCTGGTACCATTTTGGTTTGGGCCAGTTATTCCTAGTCCACAGCTGTTCCCAAGCATGCTTTGGGCATTAGCATGGGTCAGGGACTATTGCCTGCAAGCAGTTTTGTTATCATGTCCTGCTCTGGACAGGGAGTTTAGCAGTGTGGGTAGGAGCTAGGCCATGCCTAGGTGATAGGAAATGGTCACCAGCCTCATTTGGTTTCCCTGTTAAAGGCATTGCCACAAAGCACCAGTGACAGGCACAGGACTTGAACAGATGCAACCCTCTATACATCTGAAATATTCAAGTATGTGTATTTTTTGAGATTAAAATCTACACCGCTGATCAAAACTTCAGTGTTGTAGTGCTTCCCAAACTCAAAACACCAAATAAAACTGAGATAAACTCTCATGCTTCGGATAGTCCTCTGATTACCTGGTAATAGTTATGACACACAGTTCTCTGTCAGCGTGGCTATTGCTGTGGAAGAATCACAGAATATTAGGGGGTTGGAAGTGACCTCCAGAGATCATCGAGTCCAAAAGCAGCTCATAACGACACACATATCTCCTAACACTCCCTTGATGACACTCAATGATGCTCAGTCTGCAGAAGTTTTTCCTGTCTGTGCCACTGCTGAGTTAGGAGAAAACTCCTGACAGGCTCCTGGAGATTGCAAAAGGCTGGCAGTTGTACAGTTTTGTGAACGAGGTGCTGGGGTCCTTTATCTCTGCAGCCACCTCCATTCTCTCCTCCTTGGTGACACTGTTTCCTGCAAAAGTGACAATAGCCTGTGGTTATCATGCCAATTTAGTCGTTACGGTGGAGAACTCTGAAAGCTAGAAGGCACCAGCCTGTGACTAACCTACTCACATTATGCAGCAATCATTTTGAGTTACTACCAACCTAAGCCATATTTGAACTGCTGACCAAGAAGTGAAAGGCTTTGTATCCTATTACCAATATCCTAAATCATCCAGCCTCCCTTGCAACTATATTTTTTTGGATTATTATGTAGGACCAATAATAGAATACCCCATAAACAGGTTCTTTAGATATACAAACATGTCAGGTTGTACTTTCTACATTTTCAGATAATTGTGGAGTAAATATTTGTTAAATGAAGTATTTTACATCTGCCTTGGACCAAAGCGATCTTTCTGTCAGTAATACCACTGAACACTTGTAAAAGTATGCTGGCCATTACAGAGTTATGCACTCTTGGCAAATACAGTCTTTGAACTCATGTTACTGTGCTGCCAATAAAAAATATGTTCTTTTTTATCAACTGGATGTCTTTCAATTATACAATCATTGTCTGACAGAAAAGCAGTTCAAATAGATTTAAAAAAATCTTTTTTTTTTTTTTAATTTCACACCAGTTGGCAAAAGGTTGACATTTGTTTGCCTAACTCTCAAAGAGGCATTTGGTGTAGTTCAACAGTACAGAGAAAATACTGTATAAAGATCAAAAGGAAGAAAAGCGTGCACATTTTCCTATGAAAGACAACACATGGTCCTTGCAGAAGGAAATGCTTCATTTCTTTCCCATACATCAGAGCTAGTCCTTCACCTCACCATTATGTTCATCTGCAGTCAAAGGGAATGGGGCTGGAGCTGGAGGCCTGACCTGCCCAATGTTTTCATAACCCGTTTTAATCCTATAGAACACCAAAACCAAACATCTAAAAAGCAACTGTACTCATAACCCTGTTCTGCTAGAATAAAATAGCTGGTTCAGTCTAAACTGCCATTACACGACACTCAATATATGTAGCCTAATTCAGAAAATCCTTAAGATTGCTAAATTATCTTTCCTATCACTGTAGTCACTGAAACTCAGTGAAATTACTTTCCAAGGAAATAATAGTCTTCAAAACACCCCCCACCACCTGTTCAGAACCACACACAACAGCACGGGTACACTCTGTAATCTGCCATGCCACCAGGCTTTATCCATTCCAACACAATCTCCCACATACCCAAGATCTGAGCAACCTGAACTTCAGCCATAGGTCTACAACTGAGAAAAGACACTTCCAGTACTAAAGATGTGCTGAGATGTCGTCATCTCTGAAATATATACAGCTCCTTCATTTTTTACAAGCAATACTAGGGTTTTTTTGCACTATGAAAGTTAGTTTAGCACTATATCCCTCCCATGAAGAAAAGACACACTTTCAATTGGCATGTTTATAATTACCCTTCTCTGTCTAATCTTCTCTCTGTGTGCAATTATGGTAATAATTGCCTAACCAGCATGGTTGCACAGAGGTAGAATGCACTTTATCACCTTTTATTATAAGCTGTTTGCTTTTGGTTTTGGTTTCTTTTAATGAGGATATTTCTCTTCATGTGTTGTTCCTCTGCCCTGCTCAGGAGCAAGTAACTTTTTTATGTCACATGTATTGTCCTAATTATTTTCTGCACCTTATCTCTTGAAATTTTACCTTTCCACAGGCAAGCTCCTGTGTCATTTCTTCTTCCCAGCTCTTGCTACTTAGTCAATACTTTTTCACCAGCCATTTGCCTCAGTGTTGTACAGGCTCCTCTTTTCTCCTTGTATCCTCTTCTATACAGCTATAATTATCTTTTCAATGACACATTTAGTAGAATGTGTGAAGACATCTCAGGACCTGTTGCAAACCAAGACCATTTGTGCTAGATAGATTTGTTAGCCAAATCTGATACTTTCCCTTTCCTTTCAGTCTTGGTCTCAGATAAGATGGGTATTGATAACTTTCCCACATGGTGTCTATTTTTCACCTTATCTTTGAGCTCCTGTTAGCTGTTTCTTTTTCAGTATATACAGACAGTTAAGTAGGCTGCAGTGGGCTACCAGCATGGGAAATAATATTTCCAAAATACCAAACAGCTCTCAAATGTTAGTCCTGAGAAAGAGGGAGGAAAGGAAAGCTTTGCTTATTGGGTGCCCTATCCACCTGTTGACATATCCCAGCAAGAATTCCTTAGAAGTGCTGCACTCTTTTGGCTCCTGGGAGGACAATGCTATTTTAAAGGCACTGAAAGTACAGAGAAAGAGGAAGGAAAGTCTCCAGAAGCCCAAGACAGCCACCACTCTTCCTGCTTCTGCTGTGATGCATGGGAAAACTATACTTCTCTCTTCATCCCACTGTCTTTTGCTTATGGCATCATTCTCTAGAGAAAAAGAACCATTACTTGATGCACCTAAAAGTGCAGGAAAGGAAGGTGCTATAGCTGAAGCAGAGGTGCTTCTGAAGGAAGCATGGGCAAAAGATGTACACTGAATATACTTGGGGTTGCTAAGGGACATGCAAGTTAGAAGACTATATGATCAAAACTGTTTCACATGAAGGTTTGGATTCACTGGAAGCTGAAGCATATATCCATTATCAAATATCCTGATATCAAAATTTCTAATCCTGACTGAATATTTTTGTGGTTCTGACTCATCATTTATAAACCTCTGTACCCAGGTACCTCTTTGTATGAGCAAGGGAGATCTGAAGGTGCTGTAAGCATTCTGTAACACAGGTAGCACCTCACACCTCACAGGTAACAGCAGACACTCCAGAGATCAGCATTTACAGAGAGCTACTCCATCCACCCAAGCCCCGAGTCCTCCTTGGAATCTAGACTGTCTGTTTCTATTGTACGTAACAGAAAATGCAGGACAGCTGAAAACTGTAGGGCAACTTTTGGCAACTGGATTCCTAAATTAAGCACTTCATCACAATGCCTGTAATTAGGCAAGATGAAGCTGTAAGCTAGTGTAAATCATCCATGAAGAACCATTCTACTACCTGCCTAACTACTTCCCTGAGATACCCTCATTACCTCTGACCCTGTCTGTTTCTTTGTTTTGTACAGATAGAAAGTATAGATTATTATATTTATATTTAAAATATTAATCTTAAATTGTCCTGCTGACTGGAGAAACAGGCTCATTCAGAGAGGAGGATTCACCTCACTTAGAGGTCTGGTTTGGTAATTGCATCTTAAAAGCCTCTGTTCCTCTGCACTGACTGTATCAGCAGTTTTGGTGATGTGCTCAGACTAGTTGGTATTATAGCTACCTAAATTTGGCTGTATGAATACTGTCTGAGGTATCTGTATCCTTTGACAGGAGGCTTGTGGAATTTAAAAAGTCAGAATCTCATCACCTGATCCTCTTCAAACAATGTAGTGCAGCTCTACCAATAAATCTACAGCCATAAAGGGCTCAGCTCCAAACTTTTCCTCTTTGTTATAACTTCTCCCTAGCTAATAAAACTTTGCCATCCTTTAATATGTTCGTGTCAGGAATCACTGGAGATCCTGCCTTTCTCCTTTCTTATATGGCATTTGCTGTGAGACAGACTCCTTGACAGTACAGCCCCTTGCTCTGCATAGCTCAATGGTCCAATAGGTACAGTGGTCACCTAAATGATTTGACCAAAGAGTGATTAGGCATGTTCTTTCTACAATAACTCAGCACAAAGGCTCAAATACACCGTGGAAAACAGAAGTATCAAATTGTGTTCTGATCAGTTATGTCTTCCATGGGTACTTCCATACTTCACTCATTAGATATGCAATGCTCTGATGATGGAAAAAGGAAAGATACAGACACAAAGTGTCATCCTGCCAGGTAGTGAAAGGTGTCACACATCCAGCAAAGTTTTATAGCTAAACATAACTATGGACATTCTGCGTCCATCAAGACCAGCATCATATAAAATGTGCTTGATCTGCATCTGTATAACTTGTAAGCACATGGCCATCAGGTTCCAGGAGACCAGAATCTTCCCAAGAAATTGTCTTTTCATAATATAATAGAAATGCTGCTTCAAATCTTTAATTTCCATCACTTTCAACAGTGAATTGGCATGAATAAATTCAATGTTAATGAGATATACATTCTGTAGAACAGGGTTTCTCTTCCCTTTATCATTGAAAACATTTTATTATACTCTGGTTTGAAATGTCAAGCCTCATATAAGGGCAAAATGTTCCAATTTTGAATGAAAAAATATTAATTATGAATAACGATTCAGGTGAATTTTTAAATGTATTTTACCAATAAAAACAAAAGAGAGCAAAAGTCAAGTAAATGGACATTTTTTAACCTTGATATACTTCTGGCTGTTCACCAACTTTAATAATCTATCCTCTGTTTAAATTAAAATATCGTGTCAGCTTTTAATACAAACCCTACATGAGTTGCAAATTCACAATATGTGTTAAGTCTAAAAAAATCATCATCTATCATTGCACTATTTCAGCAGTGGCAGCTGGGTGTTTTTAAAAGGTTCCTATGAACACAGATCTTAGTTTAAATGTAATATTATGTTATATTACTCACACTTGAACTGACCTTCATAAATATCAAATCCTTACAATTATAAGTCCTGACATTTAATACTTTCCTGCAGACTAAGCGGGACCATGTTACATTATAAGGTCACTTGTCATCTGCAGCTTTTAGAGAAACTTATCATTTTAATGAAGACACTAACTCAGACACATACAGCAATGAAATTGTGGACAAACAATACTGCAGATTGGCTCAAGGGTGCATGTTCTCCCTGCACCACACAGCACTGAAAGACTTTAAAAATGCCTTGCTAGTTCAGTGCCCATCTGTATTAACAAGCAGCATATGCTTTGCATTGTTACCATAGGAAATGACTTCTTAAGTGGTCCTAGTGAACACTGAAGGGTTAACCCTTCCATCTCTCCTGGGATGAAACTAATAGGCTTCCCCAAAGGGCTGCTATTTACCAAGCCATAAGTAAGGAAGCTGCTCTTGCTCACTTAACAATTCAGCCAAGTAACAGGGCAAAACGTAATATTGATCCAAAAATGTGTTGTACACATAAACCCAAATTATGCCACTTGAAGTTAAGCAAGAGCTCTACTGAGCCACCTACACCCTGAGCTCCCTCCACAGTGAATGGCAAGTTAGAGGCTTCTCTGGGCAGCAATTCAACCCCACTAAGAGTCAAACACCTTGAATAAAAGACTGAAAGTTCTGGGAAAAGCACAGGCAAATCACAGTTCATTTCAATGCATGTACATTTAGTCTCACTTTGACCCCAGGCCTGCTGCAATGCCTGTAATATTCAGGTCCTGATGACAACAGACAACAGTGAAAGGAAGAGGGAATATTTTCCTTCTTGTGTGTTCTGCAGTTGAGTTCGTGCAGATCTTCCTCATATAAATTCACAACTAGTTTTCTGATCCTGTATTTGCATTTGCTTTTGTATTTGTGGAAGAAAATAGTGCAATACACAGAACAATTAAGTATGTTATGTTACAGGTGATGAAAAATATGGGAGAACCACAAATACAAATAACCAACATAACAGAACTAGAAATACCACACCAGATTGCCTCTGGCTTTAAGGTGCTCTTCCACAGCAGATATTATAACCTTTGTGAAACTTTATACCTCCCACCTGCTTTTTTATAGAGCAACAAAGACAGACAGGTGAATTGATGCTGCAGTGTTGACTGCAGTATTTGTTACAACAAACCTGAGGTTCTCATTCTCCCCTAGGAGCTTGTATCTGCCACAAATTTCAAAAGGCCCATTAAATCCCCAACTCAGAATAAAACCAATAAAAAACAGTCAAAGGAACTGAAACAAGATGCTTTAGGTTGGAATAATTACACATTATACCTTCTACTGCAGACCTCCTGATAACTCTACAGTTAATTCCCTTTCTCACAGCCTTCCACTATTATTTATATCAGAAGGTGTAAACTTTGTGCAAATAAAACAATTCAGTGTTTACATAATTAAAATCAGCCATACTTTATCAGTATTTATGAGTCTCTATGCCTTGTGTCAGACGTGAAATCTGAATTGAACTCACAGGAGTGTTAAAAAAGAACAGGGACCTCCAAGGAGGAATGATAGATTCCTCAAAAAAAACCCCACAACATTGAACAGAGAAACCAAAGGCTGAAGAAGAGGGAGCAGGATGGTTGTGATAAAACATATAAAGCCCATACAATGACCCTCATCAGTAACACTGGTCTTCCTTTTTTTTTAACCATCAGACAAGGAAGAGCAACAAGTACATAACTAAAATTTAAAATTCCTTCAGTTTTCGTGTGGGAAGCCCTCTACCTCTGCTATTGCTAATAATCTTTACATCACTCTCATCAGACTCTGAAGATGAACAAAACTTCTTTTGGCTGCAATCCAAAACCAAATAAGGGTATAGCCTAATGACAGCTTAGTGACAGTCCTACTTACAGTGACATTGTTTGATCAAAAAAGGTTATTCAGTGTCTTACACCTTCAGAATGTCTCAAAACTGTCTCCATCAGTAAGATTCTTTGCCTGGCAGTCTCTGTTGCCCAAAATATCATCTGCAGGATAACAGAATGATAGATACTTGTGCTTAACTATAACTGGTTTTCTGGATCAGCATGTAAAAACGTACAAAATAGAGTTTAAGTATGCTTAACCCTGCGTATCCTGCCATCTCTTCTTTTATTTTCCCCTCTAAGTAGAGATGGTGTGAGGTGATGTGAGATCTTGCATTTCCATTCACAGCAGAGGACTCTGTGGAGCGCTCTGACTTGTGACCCTTCTCCTTGCCACACATCCTCGCTCAGGAGCCTGATCACTTTGGACAGCCTGCTGTGCCCCACACTGGGATTTACAGTAGCACAGACTAAATATTATCCATTTAAACTTATACCTAGAGATCTCAAGCAAGCAAAGCTGAAGACATTTCCTTCTCAGCTCCTAATACCAGAATAAACTAACATGAACTTTATATACATATGTATTTATATATCTATAGACACACTGTATTGTCAGTCCCTCCTTTATGGGCTACACTGGTGGCAGTGTTTTCTGTTTCTAATCGCCGTGGCCTTTATGATACTGTACTTAATGAATTATGCTCCTCAGGAGGAGGTCAGTGAAAGAATTAAGCTAAAAACCCCTAACAGTGTTGTTGGCCAGGAGCCAGCTCTTTCCAGGCTGTGTTTCTGCATGAGGTCTACCACAGCTGGAGCGAAACGACTTGCAGGTGGCTCAGTGGGCAACAGATCACACAGTACTGCTCTGTCCGCCCCTCGACAGCAAGGAGGGAGTCACCTATGCCTGCCGTTGGTGGCTGAAAATGAGCAGGAAACGGCTGACAATCTTGATTAAGAACTCCCAAGCATTGAACTTTCCATAAGGAAAAGGCACACTCAGATCTCTTGCCTTTGACATTCCAACTTCCAATTTAAATACTGCTCGAGGTCCAGGAGAAAATGCTAACGCTTATCCTTACGATGCCTTAACAAAGGTGATGTGCGTGGCCCAGCCAGCACACCACAGCCTGGGTAATGAAGTAAGTATGCTCCATTTCCCCCCCAAGTTTCATTCATACAAAATTTATAGGCTTTATTTTAAGAGTAGCTGAAACATAGTAAGTAGTTTTCTGGAGTGTTTTTAAACTATTAATTTCTAAATTACATGAACAGATGCATATGCACAGTGGAAAATAGCATCAAATAGCTTTGGGAAACAGAGGAGCTCAAAGACCTGGCCAAATGAAGCTAGGTTCCACTAACAGCCTGCTTGGACAACTCCTTTCACGTCCCTGGGAACCCCACCACTATGTCTGCTCAGCTTCACTTTCTTGCAGATTAGTCATTTGTGGTTTTAAAAATATATAAATCTTAAATATCTGCAGAAATTGAGGAACAGAAGGCTTTTCCACACCTCAGTGGAGAAAAACTACTGTCCATTTGCCGCAGGACTTGTATGAGGCTCTTTAGCAGAACAGGCACAATCCTGACACGGTGGCAGCTGAGGATGAAGGGCTGGAGCGACCCCTCCCATAAGCAGCCTGGGAGCCAGCTGGGCTGTGGGGCAAAGAGCCTGGGGGTGGTGCCCATGAATACTTCCTCCCAAACATCTCTGCATTAGTAGCCACAGGTAGATAGGTGCCGGGTATCAGCACAGCAGCAGCAACTCTGCCTCTCCTAGGCACTTTGTAAAGCTCCTCATCAGCAAAAGCAGAAGAGCAAAGAGAGCACACATCAAAACTGACTGCACAACTGCCATGTTATTATGTGAAGGCACGCAGGACCTCAGATTTACATGTGCTTATCAAATCTGCTGCTGCTTTCAGTGACTCAGCTGAATTTTTATGTGGTTTTATAAATACTATGGCTTAGAAGTAACACCACCAATGACCAAAAAACTTGTGCTTTTCTCCAGGAAATAGTAAGTCCCATTCTAGAAATCTGAATGTGGTGTGAGGGGCAAACATGCTGAATCGTTTGTGCTAGGAGTCCTTGGGTTTGGTGGGACAATAAGACCTCTAAATTTGGGATCAGCAAAACATTTTGCTTCTATAAATATATTCAGTTCTGTGCTCCAGTTAGTGACTGCAGGTTGACATTTACATCATGATCCACAAATAAAGGAGGGATCGTAATGATTTCTGCCGTACTTTTCCAGTTATTGAAATGGCTGCTACTTCTCCTTCAGAAGGAAAAAGTGAATGGCTTGATCTGTGGCTTCCTGTTCTTTAACAGCCCTCCTTACTAACTAAATTTATCAGATCAGGAATGAGAAACAATCGCATGTGACTGAGGTGACCATCAAATGGTTGAAAAAAAGAAAAAAAATACATGCAATAAGTGAATGGAGATTACAAGTCAGTATAAGAGTTAATACTTCATCACTGACTATAATTACCAAATGAATTAACTAAGGAGTAATTAAATCTGTGCGCAGAGAAGTGACTAAAAAGTATGCAGAAAATAACATACTTGGCTAAACTTTATTACTGACTGATAATACTGAAAATACTGACTCTGTCTCAAAATATCTACAACACAGTTTCTTCTTCACCTCCTTCATGCAAAGCCATACAAATTCACAAAGACCCAACCCAAAGTCCCACACCTCCAGGAAGTTTATTATATTGCAGACATGTCCACATGACCTGGAGAGTCACAAGAGACAGAAGAAGCTAATGCCAACTGGCGTATTCTTAATTATCTTCACACTCCTAGTGCAGCACTTGCAGTACTTATGGACAGGACAGGCTCTTGGATTAACAGCTAGAAAGAGTCAGTGGAACAGCGTGTACAGCAAAGAGCCTTCAGCTCTTCCCATCTGGTCTCTAATCCTCATTCCTGCACCTTTGATCATTAAATCTTAATTTACTGCAGTGTAAACAAAACAAAAGAAAAAATATATACTGAGCAACATTCACGTGCATGTTCCTGGTAGCTCTCCTTCCCTGTAAGTTCCCACTACACCTAGGAAGCTGTGGTTTGATTTTCTGTATTGCTAACTGGTGAATGCAGCCAAAGAAATTCCTAGCAGGTTTTCATCTCTTGAATTTATTTACCACCATGGAATAGGGAAGGGGGCCATTCCTTTGGGAAGGAGGGAGAAACTGGAAGGATTACATTATTTTGACCTTACGTTTGAGCTGACATCTGGCACAGTACTAAATCAATGACTTGGCACAGGACATGGGGTTAGCACTGGTGGGCTACAAGCAGTTTGCAGGACTGCAGCTGTCCCGTGGCCACCAGTGGATGTCAGTACAGGTTCCACTTGCAAAGGAGCCAAATGGAAAGGGACAAAGGAAAGAAAATCCTCCAGGTTCTCTTAGTATAGGCAGTGCCCAACGCACAAGTACTCCAAAATGGCTAGTCTCTCCCAGCTAATGATTCAGGACTACTAATGAGCAGTAGTGCATTAAAGGATGTAGCAAAGCTGACAGGGCTGCTTGATATTCCTTATGTTTTCACTTTTCAAAAGCAATGTTTTTTCAGTTAATTTAAAAACAATGGACAAAGTCAGGAGGCCCACTGTTGGAATAGTAGTGATGCTCAATAACAGATTAAAAAGAAGCAAAATCTGTATCATCTGCTCCTTCTCCTACAGCAGAGCAGCCACTGCTCTAGGAACGCTCAAATGCAGCAGTAAGAAGCAAAGCTCTCCAATTATTGCTTTGCAGATTTGGACTGCAGCTTTTCAGTAAAGCAAACAATCTGGACAAGGTAAGCACAGGCTTTTAGCTAAACTCTTAACAATTTTATCTAGAACAAACAAACAAACACACAAATGGAAAGGATTTTCCTTTGTTAAATTACAGCCCATCACCTCATACAAGCAAAAGCTGACCTTGCTTCCCTAGTGAACAGTCCTGGCAGTGGAGTCACTGATAAAAGTGACTGAACTCCCCATACAGGGACAGATTCTGATGCCACTGCTTACACTGAAAAACACAGTTCTTCTGGGCAATGAGATGCTACTGAAGAAGAGAATAGACATATTACAGTTTAAGGAGATTGCATCCAAGCAAAGTGGTGGGGAAATCTCATCACTTTAAGACTTTTACTCAAACTAAATGTGGATTTTTCAGGTCTTTCTATCCTGAAGAAACACAAAAGGAGTTCATTTATTGGATAGGAACCTGAAACAATAAGATTTTGTTAGTGGATGAAAACTTTCCTACTCCCAGCTGATAGAAAGCAGTATTCTGTGAAATAAGGATTGAGAATCCCTCTTAGTTATTCTAGCTTGGGTGGGTGCTGTTTGGTTTAACATTTTCTGCTCTTCCAGTTTGCCCAGTCTGTAAATACAAATTATTATAGCTCATGTGGTCACTAGAGCTCTTCAAGTGTTTCAAGAAAATATTATTTCATTGGAAAAATGCCAATCCTAGAAACTGACATGTTTCACAGGAACATGCAATTTTTCACAAATTTTTGTTGGGAAAATTTTCTTGGGTCCAGAATGGAATTTTTTTTTTTGTTAAAAACACAGAGAGAGAGGGAGAAAGATCTATCCCATAATAACAAATATTATAGTGATCATCTTTCCTCATAAATTAATCCTTTGAGGCTTCTAACTACTTTTCAGCCTGGTTTTCTACACAACTGAAATCTACATGATTGCAGGATTTGTTTATCTCTCTGTCTTCCCATAAAACCATTGGAAATCATTGGCCCGATCTGGTATTTACAGAGGTTCTCTGGACTGTTTGGAAGTTTTGGAGAAACCAGGGGCTGAGTAGAAGAGAGAGATGTAGCTACTCTGCCCACTGTTGCAAAGTCTTCACCATGAAAACAGACATGATGTTTTCTTGTTAGCATGGGAAAGATTCTGGCAGATGTGAGGTAGGGAATTAAAGATGCTCCAAAGACAGTGACAGGGGAGGTAAACACAGACAAAGTAAAGGAAGAATCCACTATTTTTTGTAGGTTTTCAGTATTTTGCTGATTATGCAGTTTTCAGACTTGAGCAGCAGAGAGTCATACAAAGAGGATTGGCTGCTTTTCTCTTTTTTGAGCCCAAAACTAATTTTCCATATCTTTCAGCACTGCTTCATCACAGGCATCCCCATCTGCCTTGGGCATTTTCTGTTTTATTTTTCCCTATGTCTTTTTGCTTGATTTTATATAATTGGCATTCAAGAGTATATCTCAGGTGCCCTGAAAAGATGTGTTTCTGCTTTTCTTGTTCCTTTGATTTCTTCTAACCTGAGAAGATGCACATCTGAACTATGTTCCTCCTCAGTTATTGCCCTTCTCCCCTTCTGAAGCTCTAGGAATCCGCTCTCCACAGATTATGATGCACAAAGACACATCAGTCAGGGGTATGGCAGTCTTCTAGACAAGTGAAGTAGGACTTGTGAGACCAGACAAGTCTCAGTGGAGTAAAAAAGCAACAAGCTCTTGATTTACTGAGAATGAGGAAGCTTCTGTGGAAAAATACGAGAGCAAGCTATTGAAAAGGAGCAGGTGTAATGTCACAACTGAAACTCTTCTGACAGTTCAGCCACAGACAAGGGAGATAAGCTTCAATTCGCCCTCTGTGTATTTACAGGTTATGAACAGATCTTGTGAAAGCAGGCTGAGCTTCACACAGCCACAGGATACACTCTCTTCAGGGTCTGAACGTGCTTATTTAAAAGTGCCATTGACACGTATTGGCATCTTCAGAGAAACACAAATAAATATAAAATAGCTCTAGAGCCTACTCCCTCCTGGCACATGTCAAAATATTTTATGATTGGAACAAGTTTTTTTTCTTGTAGCCCACGGCATTACAGTGGGTGTATTGTCCCTCTTAACTAAATTTATCAAAGGGATGTGCAAACCCAAAATAACAAGAAGAGAAAACCAGCATTGTTCATAATGAGTTATTTTATAGGGTGTTTCCCAACTTTAGCTTCAGTGTTCTGGTAATTTAACACATGGAATAATACCAGCTAGTAATTTTGGCTTTGAATGTTGTTATTTTATGTCTTATGAGAAGTTAATTGCATCTTAGACACAGTCAAAAAGAAAAAAAATAAATCCTGAGATATGGAGCAGATTTCTTTATATTGCTGCTTTCTATTCAGTCAGCACCAGTCCGTGCTAAACCAGGCAGAACTGAAAATGAGGGGGAAAAAGTAGACACAGCAGGTGCAACAGAGAGCTCAGACCACAAAAGGGTGCTATCATTTTATAACATGAGCTAGCCTTCCATAGCGACCTGCAAAGAATGTGGCCTTTGAAATAGCTTCACTAGAATTAGTAGCCTTTCAGGAAATATTACTATTGTTCTGAATTCCACTTGAAAATTTAATTTGCCCCCTGTTATTTTCAGGCAAATTCCAGCAGAGCTTTATTCTATGAAATCTGTGTAGCTGCATAAGAAACATCATCTTGACTCAGGAAATTCATACACCGTTGTATGAATACAACACAGAGTGACCTATTTATCATGTGTGTCTTTATCTGCCCACAAAGAGCTTGTGCAGATAGAATTCACAGGTAGGTGTGTGCTATGCTGAAATCATATGCATTCTATAACTACATTGTATTGGAAAATAAAATGCCTAATTAACCAGAAGTATTGAATTGTTAACCAGTAAGCACTGAAATATTAAATAGCAAATATTTAAATGTGAAAATTCAGAGTTTAGTCTTAAAAGCCAGTATAATACCAATATTGCAGTATAGAAAAAATGTGCTGTGATACAGCTTCCACACAATCAATATGTCAGAAAAGGAATTGCCTACTGACTAGAACTCAGATTTCAATTATGAACACTCTTGCTTTGGGGAGCATAAATCAGGTAGCTCTGAGCTGAACCCACTTGTGGCTATCCCAGATGAATGCAGTCAGATGTGAAACAAGGGTGGCTTAGATGTCTTTCCATCATTATGACAGGAAGGATGTAAGTGTAGCTGGTTACATTGGTGTGACAATCAGGTGTGGTTGGCTTCCACAGACCTGCTCGAGCTTATTGTAACAGCAGCCAGCAAGGTACCCGTGCTGATGTGGCTGCAGTGCCAGAGGTGGAGTGCAGGGAGCCAGGGTAGCCAGACCCTCTGGGGATGCCCAATGTCCCCACTCTGCTGGGCCAGGCTTGTCCCTGCGAGCTGGCAGGGCACCTCCAAGCTGCAGTGAAGACATGGCTTGGAACTCCAGGCCAGAGGCTGTAACTGATTTAAACGAGTGGATTACACATGCATTGCTAATTCACAGTGGCTCCAGTTGCAGATGGCATGGATTTTATTTTACTCAGCTTTTCCCCAAGCTTATAGGGAAAAATACACCCACCTAGATTTGTAACCCATTAGCAACTGTCTCTTAAAAACTGTTTAGCTTATAAATCTAACCTCTTTCAATTATTTGAAAAATAGGACGTGTAGGATACAATTTAGGAAACATTAATAAATTGTCATATTTCTGGATTGAAGGTTGTCAGTGTTTAGTTAAACATGTCAATGAAAACTATAGTAACTGTCTGGATCATCTGTATAATTCTGAAACTTACTACTCTATAAACACAAAACTGATTTTAGATTGGATTCTGCTGAGACCAGCAGAACAGTCAAATTTGTCACTGTAGTTAAATATAAAGGTGAACAGATCTTTCATTCATTCTGATTTGATACAGTACTTATTGTACATTTCTTTAGAGAAATATTCAGCAACATCACTTTGTTCAAAGTCATTGTGTAACAAGATTACTGGATATGTACTTTTGTGTCATGCTAACCTTACTTTTTGCTATGAAACAATCTTCAGAAGGAAATGTGGAAGTCTCTTCCACCCAGCTGTACAACTTTTCAAGTTAGGACTGGCTAGGAGCAGTCACGCTGTGTTATTTCCTATTGCCATGTCTGAAAAGATGTAACAAAATAAGGCAGAACACAAGACATGACAGAAATTCGGGACCGGTTCTCTGCAAAAATCTAAGCAAGCAGCAAATATGTGACCAACTAGTTGATGGCCAATTTGGAACAGAAGTTATACCACTTCCTTCCCTCCCTATACGATTAGTGGGTGAGATGGGTCTGTCAGCAGGGTAAGAAAAATGTGAAACTAAGGGCAAGGAAGTCCATGAGAGCTGCTCACATGGCCTCCACTTTGTTTTGGGTTTTGTTTTTCTTTATTTTCTTTTTGTTCCTTTTGGTAGATAAATAGCTCTTAGCATTTTCCTTTTTATTATGGAAAATGTGGGTCCAGAGAGACTGGACATTCTATAACTTCCAATCAATTCCAACAAATTGTTCATTAAGAGAAAAGAACTGGAAAACACCCTAGAAGTTGAAAGATTTCTAGTTTGCCATATTAAGTGACTTTTAGCTTTGAAATATATTTCAAATATATTTTTTCAAATGTCAAAAAGTAAACTGCCTTATGAATCAAAATAATTCAAGTGAAACAAAGCATTTTTTTACTTAAAATATTTTCAATTTTTTTCTGTCTGAATAAAAAGCAAAATAATTTAAACTGCCTTGACTGACAATTGCTTCCCTTCCATGTTTTCTGAACTGCCAAGCTAAAACAAAATTTATTATTGTCACTGCAATGTACTAAAATATGCATTAATCTAGCTAGCTTTTTGTTGGATGTCAGTCAGGAAAAGCAGGTGGAAACTCAAACTCAGTCTGTACAGGGAAATAAAAATGAAGTAAAGGTTAACCAATAATCTGTTATAGATAATATACGTTAATTTTGGGAAGCATAACTTGGAAAAGAGCTTTCTCAAAAGAGCTTGCTAGAGTTATCGACACCTACTAAAAAAGAGATCACTTACAAAAATTCCATTATTTGATCAGAATTTAAATGAAATCACAGTATGACAAAAAGCATCAGCTATCCATACATGTATTTTAATTACACTCTAGTCTCAACTTTTGCTATAAAGTTTTGCTGTAGCACAGGCAAAGGGCAAATTTCCAGACACCTGGGGAGCCCTGCTTAGCCCTGCTCCCTCTCCCTGGTAATGAGGTCATTACTCACTCGTCACTCCAATAATCCTGCTAGAACTGCAGTAAAGCTTGTCATAAACAGGGCAGATAAAAAACAAAAGGTGATTTTTAATAACTTAATTTTTATTCTTTTTCTTCACTGCAAATAGAAGATATTTACAAGTTTAGCAATGGTTACATCTACTGCCTAAAGTGGCTTGCTTTAACTTGGCAAAAATACGAAGCACTTTTAACAGTGGAACGGCCTCTTTCCAGTTTCTGATCTCTGTGTGTCCGATCAGCTTTCCCTGTGGTGTGTGTGACACAGCCTGCACAGTGTGCACACCTCCAGCCCAACTGCCCCAGCCTTGATGATAAACGGTCCATGTAACAGCTGCGGGTTTAGGATCTGCTTACCACCCACTTTGGGTCCCTGCTAACCTTAGGAGATGTCTTCCTTGTGCAGTGGACAGCAGGACGGAAATCTCCTTGATTCGGTTAGATCCAGAATCAGCATCAGCACAGCAGTGGCAGGGCAGGGTGATGGACAAGAACATAAGCCCTGCTTCTCAGCAGCAGAGGCACACACACCTCTCATACAACTGACCTCACCCCTCGTGGGGCTAGGCTGTGCAATGCTTATATATCAGATGGTGTTCATGCCAGTTTAGGTGTCTCTGGACATTGTTCCACTGCCTTTATACATGCCCTACCTAAGACACAACTATAGTTCCTGAGTCTGAGCTTCCTCTTCCTGTAGGTTTTGCTCCTGGTCTTGACAGAGCACCCTTTTCCTCTGTGGTGTCTACTGCAGAGACACAGCAGCTACTAATGACCCAAAATGCTTCACGTTGGACATACACGCTCACTCTCAAAAGCAGTTAGGCTGTATCAGCACAGACCCCTGCTCAAGCTACTAAGGGCTCCCTCTCAAGTAACAACAGAACTAGAGGGAATGGGGCAAAGCTGGAAGTGGGCAGATTCAGGCTGGATGTGAGGAAGAAGTTCTTCACCATGAGAGTGGTGAGACTCTGGAACGGGTTGCCCAGGGAGGTGGTTGAGGCCCCATCCCTGGGGGTCTTTAAGGCCAGGCTGGAGGAGGCTCTGGGCAGCCTGATCTAGTGGGAGGTGTCCCTGCTCATGGCAGAGGGGTTGGCACTGGGTGATCCTTGTGGTCCCTTCCAACACTGACAGATTCTGATCTGTTTTAGCAGAGGACTTTAGAGCCCTGGTGGCTCGGTGGTTGGACTTGATCTTGGAGGTCCCTTCCAACCTAAACGATTCTATGATTCTATGATTCCATAACATCCTTTAGCTCAGCTGTAGCGCCAGTGTTGTGACAAGGCTGCTTCTAGTCAGCTCAAGGCAAAACAACGGCTGAGGCCTTCAAACTCTTTGCTGGTACAGAACCTCAGAAATGTCCCTTGCAGTGAGTGATTTACTAGCATGGGCACAGCCACAGAGATCTTGCTGCTCCCTTGCAGCACTGATGCAACTGATCTCACGTGTCTAATCCATTAGACAAATGTGAAATCAATTTGTACATCTGCAGTGGCCATTTGCTCAGGATATCTGAGCACAGGGCAGCTTCACTGGAGCTATTGAGCTTCTCCAACAAGCCTGCCAATTGCCTGGAATTCCTAGACTAACAGCCAAAAAAGCAGCAGGACAGTAGATGATGTATAAAGTTTTGCTGCCAAATATGGTGGAGCTGGCACCTGTGACTTTGGCTCAGCACTGCAGTTCCTGCTGTGCAGATCAGTGATTATTGCTTTAATAAGCAGTTCTTAAGTGAGGTACCTGATATCTGTTGTTGCAAGAGATGGAGTGCCAAAGGCACAAAAGATGGGGAAGTTATAAAATATGCCTAATCCTTGGGGCTCACCATTCAACTTGCCTTGGGTTTTATTATCCTTGAAAAAAAAAAAAAGCACAAAAATAATAATAATAAAAAAAGAACCACCAAAACAGTACACACAGAGATTTCTCAGTGGGTTGCTTATTAGTTGAGATTTTACAGTTGCCAAAAGTGCCCACATTTCTGAGTCACATTTTACAGGAATCAAACCTGCAGAAGGTCTCTAAAACTTGATACTTACGTGCCTATAAGAGCACCATATATATATACCACTATACCATCAATGCACAGCACATCACTGTTCTCCAAAGGAGACATCACCATGGGGCTGATTCATAACTTACTGATGCCAGCAGGACTCTGAGAAGATTCTTATTCAGAAATGTCCATTAAAGCCTGTGACTCTTTGAACATCTGAAGTGGACACACACCTATGTAAACATTCTACAGGTAGGTCAAACCTGTCAAGGGTATGAGCAGTTTCTGTAAGTTATATTAACATTAAAAGAGGAAGGAAAGGAAAGATAATGCAATGTTCAGCAACACTTTAGCTGCTGGTTTATCTTTATAACTAATCCATCTGGATTAATCAAAGAAATTAAAGAAAGAACCTTTGGTCTTGAATTTGCATGGTGTGCTTTTGAATACATGTACATTAGTGATCTGTTTTATGTATGGCTTATAGTGTCATTATTAGTCACATATTCTTCAGTTAATATTGATACAATTAGAACACCAAGTTCTCAGAAAAGGGTAAAAGGCCAGTGCTGTAAAAAACTCTGTTCTTAAAAGCAGAGGCTGGAAATCTCTAAGATTACCCCAAATGACATCTCTTTCTGAGGCACAGAAGGTCACATTCTGTAGTCAAGTGGAATCTCAGAATGATGTGACTTATGGCATATGTAACTATCACTCCCAGATACTATGCAAAAGTTGCCAACGAATGTTTCCATGGCTAAATGGTGAACAGAGGTTTACAAAGGTAGGTTTGTCTCAGGCTTACCAGCAGATGGAGTTGGAAACAGGGTCTTCATATGCACCATTATTAACATGAACAAGATTCTTTTCTGGAATAGCAACACAAAGCTAGTGTACTAGTGACACATCAGTTTATAATAGAACAAGTGTGCAAGATATATGCAGAGAGATATTTTTATTCAAATGCAAGTGAGAAAACACTTTCGAGAAGCCTGGAATGTGTGCTGTAATGTCTAACACAATTTGGAAAAGGTAAGAAAAAGGACAAATATGGATTTTTCCATTCACAAGCAACTGACTGGGTTGTGAAAGTGATGTGTAAGGCTTAAATGACCTCCAGAGAAAGTAAACTTATGACAAAAAAAGTACTGTGCCAAAGAACACATTGTTACAGATCCTCTTTGCATACAGTTAATTATTATAGTGAGTTTCTCTCTGACTTCTCTGTGTTAATAAAACCCAATGACAAAGATGTTATTTGGACAGGTTGGGACTGAAAACTTTAGGAAGTTATTTAATGAAATAAAAATGTTAAGAAGATATAAAAAACCCCTTACATTTCCCCTTCTTCCCCCTCAGCTGATGATGCTTCAGCTGTAGGTATAGATGCCTCTCACCTAAAATAATAATGGAACAAAGACACTAATTGCTTCCACTTTCATGAAACATATGAAACAAGACTCACCCTCTGACTATTGTATTTTGGTATGAGGACATTCCATGAGTCTTTACATTGGAAGAAGCTGTTCTGATTGCAGACCACAAACCTCTCGTTAAAATTCTTGGAGCAGAAACTGATTATCTGGCTGATACATTACAGAAGTGGACATTAAGGCAAACTTCTTATCATTATGATATCATAGCTAAGTTATCTGAAAAACAAAGTAACGCTGTACTTTTCCTGTTGATTATTAGACATGAAAAGGTTGCCACGAAGAATCCTTCCACTTACTCCTCTTGCCTCCCTCTCCTTTTGGGAAAGTGGGACCACGTACCCTGGAACGAGTCACAGCAGAAATGGAAAAAGTCCCCCAGCATGATTTCCTTCTGCCCTGCAGCTTGTGTAGGCTTTAAAACCTGGGCAAAGTAGGTGAGAAGCATTGCCATCTGGACTGGCAGTTCTTTACACCCACTCTGTACAGGTGCAAATAGCTGCAAGGTGTTGGACAGTGAAGGAGCAAGAACATGCAGTTCAGAAAGACTCAGGATGTTGTGTACAAATCACTCAAGCCATCCTGCACAGCGGCTGCCCACAGATGAAGCAGCACTGTCTCCCTCCAGATGTTCTGGCAAGTAGGTAGAGGCAGAGCCAGGGACAAACATAGAAGTCAGTTAATTCTCAGTGGTCCACCTGGGCTCCAACTTTGATCTCTTGCGTGATCACCTAAAACTTTTGTTTAGTGTCCTCTCGCCAGATGCTTCAGCCAGATGCATGGGGAATGCCCCTAAGAGCATGCTGTCACTAGGCAGAACAATGAACTCCAATAATTTGAAAACTATATGCCTCTTTATTTTCACTTCCATTCTGCCTCTAATCTGGTATTCTCCCTTAAAGATAAAGCCTAGAGTAAAAGGCTAGTTTGTCGCTTGTGTTCAAACATCACCAATGCACATACACGCCTGCAACACTTCCTCTGAACACTGGAGCCTTCTTAGCTGCTCTTCAACCCTGGCAATGCTCAGTGGTGCCTCTTTCCAGTCTGCCAAGCGTTCAGCTTCTTACCCTGAGGGACAAGCATATCCCTGACTCACACATCTCTGCTCATATTGGTTTCATAAACCAGATACCTCCCAGTCAGATTTACCTGCATCGTTTAATCTAAGAGAAACCACATGGCTGCATGGGTACCAGAACCTGAAGTATCAGCACTCCAGCACACATCATGGCATTCAATGAGCTATTCTGTGAATTTATTAGTAGTCCCTGGCATTCCTATAGCCCAGGCCAACTAGCACACTCCTGAACTTCTGGGAATTTCTCAGAGGATGAGAATGGATATGAATCCTTGTACATCCCCCACACTACAGTGTCCTGATCTGCTGCAAGAAGGAGGACACCATACAAACATCCTGCCTCAAGAGCAAAAAATCTCTCCTAACTTATCACCAAAAAAAAAAAAGAGCACTACTTCATCAAAGACAACAAAACTACAGATCCTGAGGGAAGGTATCTATGTTACTAATTTCAGAAGCATGGAAGTGTTCAGTATTTGGCAAGTAAAGGCAGCTCAGAGTGTTGAATATAGGAGTCCTCACTCCTGAGCATCTCTCTGCAGTGTGCTCAGGCACCTTCTCAAGGCTCTGGAGCCCATTCAACAGGCCAGGTTCCTTCAGGTGCATCAAGGGTAGTAGGACATTGCCATTCTGCAGATCTTAGGTCAAGGCTTAACTAAGATCCAGATTTTTCTGCAAATACTTCCTATAAGCTCACTTGCATACTTTGCCACTTGACATATTTCCATAATACATACCTGAAAAAAGGATGGTCAGATTTCTTTTCTCATCTATGTGCATGTAAATCTGGTGCAGCTCTGCTGAAACCCGTGAAGCAAAAGCATACATAAACAACAGGAAAATCAGGCTCTGCATTTCTTGGTTAGAATTCTTGTATGTGACAAATGATTCTGGGGCCTATTTTGGAAGTATCTAACCTGAAACAGCTTTTCCAACCTGAGTACTTAATACTGTCTAAAGATCAGTCTCCTGTAGGGGACTCAGAAGTGAAGTTCCCAGTATTGCAAGTCACTCTTAAAAATCTTGGCCATTTTTTCAAAGGATGTGTCAGTGTCTCAAACAGATGCAAAAGCAATGACCACTCAAATAGCTTGGTGTTTACAGGTTCATCAATCAAAAAGAAACACTTTGATCACCTGACATGATTCAAACAACATACTTGATATCTGATACCAGACCGAGATCATACAGATCTAATAAACTTTTGGCTCCTGCAAATTTCTTTTAAAAAATATAAAAGAGGATCAGTTATAGAGAAGTTGATTAATATGCACTCTGCTCAAACAGTCTTGAACATCTGTGTATTAAATTCATTTATTAAATTATACCAATCTGTATTTTAATGAGTAAAAGATACTTATTCTGCCATCCATCAAAATAAACTCAGGAAATACTTAACATTATAATCATTTTTCTTGTTTGAACATGAGTTATGAAATATGAATCCCACACTAAGAATGCTGTACTTGCCATTATGATCAAATATGTTTTTACAGGTGCACCAAATATTCTGTTTTCATTTCATTCTCAAACTGTTGAAAATATAAACCATGTTTTATATTTCTTAGATAGGTAATATTGCCTTTTTCCCCCCACATGGCACCCATTATTAGTGAGTTATTACCATGCTTTTTTTCAAACACACACTGCATATCCTAAAGTTGCTTAGTAATGAAAATACAGATTTATGTAACATCTAGTATCAAATAACATTTAGGGCACACTTTGGTATTGAAAGGTTTGGGGCACTAATAACTTTCAAGTGCATGTTAATATTGCCAGATAAGGTGTATACAATCTGTTGGGTCAAGTTCAGTCTTTTACTACTTCAGTTTTTTTTCCCAAGGAAAGTTAACTTTAAGCTACAACAGGATTTAACATATGCATGCACTGAGATTTTGGTTTTTATTGTTCTGATAACTGTGATTTTTATTTCCATTTTCTTGGTCTGCTTTTATTTAAGAAAAAAAAAAAAGGAAAAAAACCTGGCAGACAGACAGCAAGCCCAGCTGGGACAGCAGGTGAGCTAAACTGTAGACTTCTTCTCAGTATCAGTTTGACACCATATCAAACACTAAGTACAGTCATTAAAAAAATTCCTTCCTTCTATTTTTACAGAGTGAGTAGCCAGTTAAAGACAGAGCTTAGTTTTGGAAACCACAGTCTCAAAGAAAACAATATCTGGGAGAGCACAGTGAAGAAAAGCAAGATATGAGTGTAAGGCACAGAGCTTCTCAGCTGGTAGTGAATCCACATGCCTCTGGTGACTTCACTGGAACTACAAGTCCAGTATTAAAGTGTGGCATCAGGACTGTAATAAACAGGTAGAACTCACCATGTTAGTGAACAAGAGCACAATACTATTTTCAACAAAGAACTGGGAACTTCATGGGAGTAGGTTCAACCCATAAAAGAACAAATCAACAGTAGAGGCAGCACACTATAAAAAAGCAGGCACATTCTGGAAAACAAATGTAATCACACATGTATCCATATTTTGTAAAGCAAATAGGAAATAATTTGGCATTTTACTGGCAAAGGGGTAACACACTTCAATGAAGCCATCACTTCATACAGGTGCAACCACAGCATGTTACCACCATGTCAAAATTGCAGCTGAAGCAATGTTAACCCTTTTCATGGGTACATGGAGAACAGCTCGTATCAGGAAAAAGGAAAATGGTATGGAGGGAAATTCATAAAAATAAGTTGAGAAAGAGAGCAGTATCTCTGTCATAGCCTATTATGTCCAAACACGGCACTAGGAATAGGAAAATTTTCCTTCTCTAAAGTAAAGGCAATATTTATAAAACTAGTTTTCTTAAAAGAGATTCATTAATTACCATTGCATTAAAGATTTTTACTTCCTAATTAGTTCACATCTTACATAACATTCAAAGTCATTCCTTGTTAAAAAAAAAACACCATTTTTGTCCTGTACCAACAGTTTGCATAGATGTAGAAAGCGAAGAAAAGCCACTGGTCAGAGCTCTCAAATACAGGCCACAGGACTTGACCAATAGCTCGTGCATTATATTCTTAACTGCTGTCTGCCCTCAACTTATTGTCCTTAGAAAGACATTCAGTCTTGATTAAAAGACTTACAATAATGCAAAGAAAAATCTGAGTAATTACTAAGACTACTTATGGGCATTGAAGATTTTTCCACCTTATTTTTAAGTGCAATAAATGTAGAACTGTATCCCAACTAGGAGATTCCACCAAGAACACATGCACCAGTCTTCAAAGATAAGGAAAAAAACCCCATACATCTGACAGAACACCTGATCCACCAGAAGAAGCATCTGGAAATGCAGCAAGTTCCTATCTATTGCACATCTACATTAAAAAAAAAAAAAAAAAAAGAGTAGAAAAATCCCTCCAGCTGGCAAAACCTACATCCTCTGTTGACTTATTTTGTACTACACAGAAAAAACTGTAGGCATATGTACATGTGTAAAAAAACCACAAAAAGCAGTTTATTTAAGCAGAGAAAGCATTTATTTCTTTATTATCTTAAAAGTACCTTTCTGAGTTGCATTCTATGGATAAACTAAAAATATATGAAATGTCATGTTTATTGTTTAATTGGGATGATCAACACAGATTCATGATTAAATGCAAATAAATTATTCATGGAATTTTCTCTCCATTTTATTATTTGTAATCAATACATCAAAAGGGAAAACTTTAACCTGAGTTGGTGGAATGATTTCTACATCCCATTGGCTCCAACTGATTTTAGGAGGAATCCCTGTCAACATAGAAACCCACCCTTGTCAGCCACAAACATGGCTTTAACAGTCACAGTTCTTTTAAATTCCTCAACAACAAACATACAGAAAAAGAAATCTACATTAAGTAGCAACTCAAAATCTGAGTATTGACTGGGTGTGTATCAGAGATAATACTTGTTAAATGCTGAACAAATTTATATCAGAAATATGGAGGATGCTTTAAGTTAATTACTCAACTCATTGAATTCTTGGGGGGAATGTTCTTCTCAACATTTAGCTTCAGTTTTGATCAACTTTTTTGGGCCTGTAACATATATGAAAATTTAGTAATTATTTTATGGAAAAGCAGGAACCTCACACAGTCCTATAAGTCTGTGAAAGTTGAAATAGTTTGGTAATTTCTCTTCCGTGGTCTCCAAATTAACATAAACTCTCAGGCTAAATGAGTAAAAGAGTCAGTGACCTACTCTTGGGCTGTTTCTTACCTGACCCAAATCTGGAATTTAATTTCTCTGCCCTTACTAAGGAGATTGCTCAACCTTCTGCCATCATAAGGAAATTCAAATGGAGGAAAATTACACTTCTGAGTGTGGGTGGCTATCCTGTTCACAGGAAAAATTGGCACTAAGAGTTTTATTTCTTTTACTCATTAGGACACCAGATGGCCGCAAAAGATTTTTCATGAGAAGAATTTGTTAATCTAATTAATTTTTTAAGACGAGGAAATAGCAGTGTGTTTATCAGTGTTCCACAGAAGTACTTAGTGCAACACCGACAGGCAGAGGAATCTGGCAGGAAATTTGTAAGCCCTTTTTCCTTTGTCCCTTATAGGCTGTCAGGAGTATCTGTGAGACATTCCCCATCTTGGTGTCTAGTGGCCAGAAAGTAAATGAGTACAGAGAAAACACAAGTTGAGACTCTTAAGTGAACTGTTACATCTATTGAGTTTTACATTCTTTCTATTTTTCTCTTTTTAAGATTGATTCTCCTATTTTTCTTCTTTTAAGATTGATTCTCCTAATTATTTATTTGTCAAAGAGAGTTTAATTTCTCTGTGCCTCTACTTCACCAGCTTTCCATTCTTCACATATCTGTTTACAACTGCCACCTGAAGCCTTTGGCAAGCCAGATATTGCTGAAACTTTCTATTCCTTGTATTAAATAATGAGTTTTTCAAGATGCTCTAGAGGCAAAAGGATATGGAAAACAAAAATCATGCTAAGAGATAAAGAAGTATTATTTGACATGCAAAGAACTCTTAGAACAAATAACTCAGAACAGAGACACTCAGTTCACATTGAAGAAGATATCAAGCAAGTAGCAGTGCTGGAAAAACTTTGGTATAAGAATCAAATGCAAATTCAATGCAAGTTTGCAAAGTTATATGGCTGTAGCAAGTGCAAACATAGCTCTGAATTACATCCATGGGAAAAGGAATGTTCCTTTTCCTTTTATCTCCCAAAGTTTTCCACGGTCTAGCCACCTTGGTCCTTGGAAGTTATTGACAGATTGGAAGGAATTCACATGAAGTGCAAGGTTTTATAGCAGTTGATTTAACATGAATATGTGAATGTCAGAAGGCTAAGTGCTAAGCAAAGAGAGGACATAATAACAACACATATATTTTAACGTCCTAAACAATGAAGTTGTAACAGAAGTACTTAGGATGGCATTCATAGCTTAAGTGGAGGAGTAGGATGGCAACACAAAAGGCAGAATTCAGGCAAATTAACTGAGAGACCTATTTAACCACAGAATACTTTACAAAAGAAAGTAAAGAAAGCCTCAGGATTCTGAACATTTAAAGAGGTCAGTCTGATAGATTAAAAGTTATTTTTCAGAAGATAATTTAATTTTTGTAAGGGAATAAACTAGACCACTGGTGTTTAATCATTCTAGCTGAGTAGGTCACTTCTTTCATCAACGTTTGGAGATACATATGCCTTACCATAAAAGATTTGGTTCACATGTTGAAGTTTTATATGTATATAGGCACAGAGCTCCCAGAAAGCAACAAAGGTCCTGCACATCTGTGAATCATCTGAACTGCATATGTATTTATTCCACATACCTGAATTCTGGATTCGTACTGGTCTTGGAACCAGCACACCTGCTTCATGTACATTACTCAACACAAGTCCACCCAGGTCTTTCTTAGTTGGCTGTCAAAGGTGATGTCTGAGAATGGGCTACCTCTGCTATTAGCAGTTGGACAGATTTTTGTCTTTTTCTTCCCAAAGCAACTTGGGGGTATACATGCTTTTAGGGCAACCTCAACTACTTCCCAGTCACCATCTTTCTTTAAGCCAGACCTTAATCTCCCAGCTAAAATG
This sequence comes from Merops nubicus, assembly GCF_000691845.1. Classification (NCBI taxonomy): domain Eukaryota; kingdom Metazoa; phylum Chordata; class Aves; order Coraciiformes; family Meropidae; genus Merops; species Merops nubicus. Next base: position 9,795 of record NW_008594561.1, on the reverse strand, counting down.
GGAGGAACATTGCTGTTGCTGCAGCATATCAGTTGAAAAGTTTCTTTTTGTTTGTAAGATCTACCAGATTCACATGTTTATCTTAGAAGCCACATCTTGTCAAATCTGTCTGCTAATGAGGCCATTGTGGTGTATTTCCTGTATGCTGTCCTTTTTATTTACTACATCAAGAAAAGCAATTGTCAAAGCAGACACAACAAAGATAATGCAACAGTAGAGAAGATAACCACAACTGATAGGTATTATTTACCAATTTACCATAAAAATCTTTTAAGTGAAATATGAACTGAAATTTTGTCTTGGAGATAGTCGAAAATAGTCCCTTAAGACAAAGACGTAAGAGATTGTTTATAAGAGCTGGTTCTCAGCAGAGGTTTTGGGAAGGAAATAAGCATTCTTCACCAGTTGCACAGTATATTGCCTTAGGCAGAAGACATTGATACTAAAACAGTTTGTCTTATTATTCATCTCTCTTCATTTCTGCAGTCGGTTTCAGTGTTGACATGAAAATAAATTAATATCAGAGTATCTAAACAAATGTTTTTTCTAATGGAGATCTTATAAATGACATATTAGTTACACAAAATGTCAGATTCTCTTCTGTTGCTGTGTTTTGCATCAAAACAAAATATGTGATTTATGAGGAAAACAATTAAATACAACCAAAAGAGCATGGAAGGACTCTCTCTAAATTCCACAGAGCTTCAAAATGGATTATTTTTATGAAGACATAAAAGTTACTGACAAAAAAATTTTAACCTCAGAAGGCCCATGGGGATATTAAGAAACTTACACTACCCTGAAAAGAAAGACCTAGTGGAAGCTCCAGAAAGCACTTAGAGAGGCAGATAGCAAGGCAAGAAAATCAAGAAAAAAAGACACATAGAGTAGATGTAGATTAGATTACAAGAATGGGATCCATTAATATTTTGTACACAAGACTACCATTCCTCCAATCATGCAATTAAAGATATGAAAAGTTTCAAAGCAACTAGTATTTCTATATCCTAAATTACAGATTTCTCATGGTGTCAACAAAAAGAAAGAGAGACTACCACGAAGAATGATTAAAAGCACCTCAGTGAGGTTCCTGCCCTGAATTCTTCACTGGAATATCAAGAAGGACTTGCAGGAGCAGGGATTTGCAGTGCCTAGTCCTGTGTATCTCTCCTCTTGCTACAGTTATGAGAGTAAGCATCCAGGGCTCTTCATACAGGATCCCAGACACCTTGAGGAATGCTTTTAGCTTCAAATATTGATTAGTCTTGAAATAGAGTGGTACAAATTCCTGCAGTATGTCATCTCAACTGCTCTTCTCAGCTGTTAATTTCTGACTGGTGGCCAGCTATTCTTTCCCACTTTTAATTATGAATAGCATCTATACTCGTAGCATCCTACTCCACCATGACAGCCCATGGTGCAACTCATCCATGGATTAATCACTGCTTCAGAATGCATTTCTAAGTTCCCCTCTCTTCCAAGGACTCAAGTTTGCCCAGGCACATGACTTCACTGCACACTGCATGTGTAACAAAAAAACCTCACAATACTTCCTGCCTACAATTAGGTGGCCTGAAATCCTGCTGTGAGGACAGAAAGGAAATTATCTTTTTTTTTCCCACAAAACTGACACTTGCATATCCATTTGATTTGTGCCACTCAATGCAAAACATACATTTTATTCTGATCAGTTCCTTTCAGACTGTTTAAAGGAAGAGGACAAGTAGATCACTGGACAAAGTCAGGAAAACATTCTGGGCCAAGTCAGGAAATGAGGTCAAGTGGCAGGATTCTAAAAACTATTCTTGGGATGAAGTAAGACTGGTGATCAATACTTTTGTTAGGGCACATATCCTAGGATCAAATGTGACTTGGTTTCAAACATCCAGTGTCAGGGCCCTGACTGGACTCACCTGAGGTGATCATCCTTACCTCCTGCCCATGGATCCAGGAGCCCCAGATCAGGCTGGTGCCTTCAGTTCCTCGGTGAGCTGTGTCATAGGTGAGCCTGTCTCCACGTCTGACCATGGACCCTGTTGATTCAGACTCAGACCTATGGACCCAGTTTTTGGCTTAATCTTAGACCATCCTGGAGATCACTGTACTTTGTCTGATCCTTGTTACTAGTACTAAACCTGATCCTGACCCTGACTGGCAGTCCTGACTTCACCCTGGCCTGTGTTGTCACCACGGACTTGCACGATGTCTGGACTCTTGGCTGATCCCAGCTGGCAGCCCTAGGCTTGCTTTGCTCCCTTGCTTGGAGACAGGGGATGGGGCTGGCAAGGCCCCTGCCCTGCTGGCCACAGCTCCTAGCTACCCTGTCCATAGGGGGCAGCTGACCCTCACTTGTATCCTGTTGCCTGGCCTTGGAAGGGTCATCCAGTCTTCCCAGCATAAATGCCCAAGTTCCCCTTGGTTCAGGCTCGATTCCAGATGTTAGAAGCGAGGCACCCTTTGCACAGTCAGTCAATAGTAGCTGTATTGTTCTCCCCCGTGCTCTGCACCCTGCTTGCCCTACACTGCATTGCCTCCTCCATAGAAAATGTACCCCCATGTTAAACCTGAGGGGGCTTGATGCCTCATCTGCTGTGTTTCAAGAGAGCCCTCCTCAAGCAGGTTGTTCAAACTTTTCCATGTCTGTCTTTGAGCCTAGTCAAGGTACAAGCAGGAATGGAAAAGGAAGGGCAGAAGAGATGACCAGCAATCTCCTTGGAAGGGGCACATGTGGGGTCCAAGACCCAGTTCCCCAGAATAAGCATTGCATTAGGACATTTCTGGATAAAAGAAAGGGAAGAGATCCAGGGATCAGACATCATCTGTGTTCCCTGTTCCACTCATATGCTAATAGCTAGATGAAGATGAAGGTTGCTTTTGCCTCTTTTCTTTCTTTCTTTTCCAAGACATCTGCATTCATAACCACACAGCCAAACAGTTTCAAATGTCTTCAGTCTCAAGAAGATGTGAGTGTTCTAAGCAGTACAATATTATGGAGGAGACTCTCCAGTGACTTGGGTAGAGTTTGAGTACCTCTGTTCTATGAAGGGTTAACATGCTTATTTTAAGATAGATGTTCTATAGAAACTGCAGAGATGAATTTATAATTCATTTATAGGTAATGTGTTAATTTAATAAGATGAGCAACTAGAGAAAAATGAGTGCAGGAAATGTCTCACATACTCTAAATACTTATTTTACTCTAAACTGTATCTGCATTCAAAGGCACATGATAAAAATTGTGTCACACAAATACAATATAGAATACACACACACACTTGTAAAATCATCTGAAACTAGCTGCTTCTGAAAGAAAAAAGATATATAAATAAATAAAAGAAGAATTATATCAAATTAAGATGTGGGTGAATTGCTGGCAGTTATACCAACCAGTAAGTTAAACCAAAGCAAAATAAAATTTAAAAATATGAATTTAGAAGAATTTTTAATCACAAAATCAACACCTTTTTTTTTTACCAGGGGAAGTAGAGACATATTCTACTGTAACCACTCAACAATAATTCTACCTATGCAATTTTTAGAAGCATGGTGATGTTTTTCTTAAGCACTTTCTAAAGAGATTCATTTATTCTAGAATCATATTGCCTAGAAGGCTTTCACTAAATTTTTACTGAGCAGCTGAAAAAGAATACTTAATACCAGGTAATACGCTGTATATCCCAATAACTAAACCTTAGAATAACTGTAGAATAATGATTTTGCATCTGCTAGGAAAAAAATAAATCATGGCTGCGTATTCTTACTTAATAAGAATGTATATTTGATAAATTTCTAATGTTCAGTCGCGAGTCTTCCCTTTTATTGAACTATTAATGGGATCACTAATAGTCCCATAAATTCTAAGCACATTAAAATAATACTCACAAACTGAATAAAAAAAATGAATGGAAGAGGCTAGCTTTCACATTTAATTTTAATACAAAAATTTGTAATTTAGAATGTTATAAAATCAAAATAATTACACAGTTGAGCCTTATTGTTTTAAGTAGTTTGATTTACTAAGAGATCTGATATAAACTAAACCCCTCAATTATTTATTTTACTTCATATTGCTTTACTTAATTTTAAACTGTTTTGAATTCATAAAATACCAAATTTCTTAAGTTCCAAAGGAAGTAAATATTCAATAAATTCATAAAAACCATTTTATGGATAATTGCCTAATTATAATTTCTGAGGCAGTATGAGTGTTTTGTACTGCACTTATCTTAATATTTGACCATTGCACATGTGTTTGTTAATCTTCCTTTATTTGATTCTGTAGTTTCTTTCTTTTCTTGTGCTATATAATATGAAACTAACATTGCTAGTGCTCATTTACATAATCAGAATATTCTGGATTCCCATGATTTGTGCTTTTTTTTCCTGTATCTTGATAAGGTTATTAAAATTAAAGGCCAGAATATGGCATGATGATTGGCGAAGAGTGTTTTCCAAAAGACTCCGTGCTGGTTAGAACTGGAATTACTATTTGTTTCAAAATGTTCCAGGGAATGATTGCCCACTGAGATAATCTAAGTTAAGTAAAGAAAACTTCAAACAGAGTTTAACAATGAAGTTGTATTGTGTGTATTTAAGGGAAATTCCATGTATTTAATATAGTGCCCTGTGTTTCAGAGTGCAATACTAGTCTCTTTAAAAAGATTTTTCTGCCTATTTTTCTAACACTACCATAAAAAATCATCATTACAATTCATCATTTCAAAAAGTCAAGGCTAGCATTTTCTAGAAGCACAAGTAATTATAAGGAAAGGATATGTTATAGCAATAATAAGGCCCCAGTATAAAGGTCAAGCTATGTGAAGTAAAAAGCTTTTATTAAAGAACTTCTAGTTCTAACCTAGAGATTCTCAAAATCATTATGATCATCCCTACCTCTGTTAAAATGAAATGGGTAGGTCAAGAAACATATTGTAATATCTTTAGCATGACTTTTAGTTAGAATTCACTCTTGAAAGTCAAATTGTAGCAATATAATGGGGATATGTTTACAGAATATCAGTATTTATCAATAGCAACAGCACTCAGTCTATCTCTTGCTTTATCTTACCCTTCCTCATGCTTCTGGTTCTTTTAAGAACAATTTGGGGTAATATGTACTTGAATCTTGCAAAAAACACAATAACTGTACCAACAAGTACCCATCTTAGACAGGAGGTGGTAAGGTAACAAGCCCAAAAAGCAGAGAACACAAAATAACAGCGAGAGGATTAGACAGCAATTGCTCAGTGATCATTCATAACTGATCTGTAAACCAGCATGTGAGCAAAAGGAAAGAAAAAAAACAAAGAACACAAATGTGTATTGAAGAGAACACAAATGAACCCAGTTCTCTGACTACAAAGGACAATGCATTGACAGCTCACTGTAATAAATTCTACTTATTTTACTGCTTTCCAATATCAACTCTTGTGCAAAGTATTTTCAGTCCTTCTTCTCAGCTATTATTTCAGCTTCACTTGTTTCACAGTAAAGGGCAAGGGGAAAATATTTGCAATATAAGCTGTAGAATCCAAGATACTTGTAATAGAAAAGTGTCATTCAAACATGATGGAATATACTGAATGAGATGGAAGCACACAGATAAATGAATAACTGTGAATTTGTAGCCACTTTTTGCTAAACTCCAACACAAGCAATGTTGTTTAGGAAGTCAGCTGGACATCAACATCCAGATGAATGTGGAAAACTCTAAGGCGGGGATTTTTTGTACATGGCCTAAAAGGTTCAACAGCTGATGGCATCAATGGGAATTCCACACATCATTTTCAGAAGTGGATGTGGAAACTATTACTTTAAGTGCATTTTAAAACTGGAAATATGAAGCATTTGTATGATGCAGAATGAGTCTTTCTGTGCTCTCCTACAGACCTCCCCAGCACTGGCGAGAACACCCTTCCACATTCTCCCTGCCCCTGCTTCTCTTTTTCAGCAAAACCTCCACGTTTAGTTTTTTTTTCTATTTTCCCCATCTTTTTATCTCTATTGCTTATTGTATTCATTAGCAGGTGAGCATATAGTTTTACTGAACATGCATGTATAAAAAATAACATAAAAACCACTTTAAAATCATCTGCAGGAGTGAGAGCATGCCAGAAAGAAGCTCGCTCGTGCAACCTCGACTGCTTTATCTTGGGAGGACACATTTTGATACAGGCTTTAACTGCATGATCACAAACTCTTCTTTTCCATAGCACCCCAACCAGTTCAGTGCTCAGATGGGATGGTCCTTTTCGTAATGAACAGCTGTTCAATATTTACTTCATTGTTCAATACATGGTCCCATTGTTCAGCGGATGGCCTCGTGCCATCTTTGTTGCATACTATTCAAACCCTTCTCCAAAGACATTCACTAACTTCCCCATGAGTTTTCTTGTATGATGTTCATCAGTATAATTTTGAAAGCTTTACAAATATTAATTATATCCACAGTGTCCATGTAAGATTATGGGGTTTATACGCACCCTACAAATGCAGAACTGAAGCAGGGAGATTATAGTTAATAATATCCATTAATTATGAGCATCCAGTTTGAAATACTTTAATTTACAGTTCCCATTTACCTAAGTTGCAGCTGGGGCTCTTCAGCACTTCTTCAAATTTGTTTCCACAATCTGAGGCTGGTACCAAGAAAATGAAGCACATTCTGTTAACAGCAATCTTTGTGAAGTTTAAGTTGCTTTCAGAGTATCACATACCTAAAGCTGAGATGGGAAAAGAATTCCCAGCATCCACATCTTCATTACAAGGCTCTCCCTTTCCCTCACTGAACTCTCATGCTTCAGCTTTACATTCCTTCCCACTTCTTCAGCAAATGGGTGATGAATACAACCTTACCTGTGATACAGACTCCCGAGACATCATCTCCATCCTCTCGTCAGGACCACAGATCCTAGAAGTAAAAACATATGGATTGCTAACTAAAAGTTGTGCCATGATACTTAGGCAAACCTTAAGGTAGAATTTCCCACTCTTTGAGGCCCTGAATTTTCAATCCTAATAGCATCTCATTTCCCACTTCCAGTTTTCCCTATTATTCACTCTTAGCCCCAGAAATCTCAATTTCCTCTCTCTAGATTCCTCTTTGTTTTCCTTTAGGTCTCCCCAACATGTCTGAGCCCTTGCATCACTATTTATATTGTTTCACTACAGCCCACTTCTTTCTCAAATTCAGCTTTTGCTTCTGTTGCACCTTCTTTATCTTTTTGTCACAGAATTATAGCTGAAAACAAATACTTGTCATAAATAGTATAAGATCAGATCCCTGCTCTTGTTTTAGTGCTCTTGGGATTTTTTTAAGTCAGAAAGCCCATCTTTATCTCTGCCACTGTGAGCTGGGGCACCCTCAGTTTCTTGGTGAGGGATGGTGCCCACCCAGTAGGAAAAGATCTAGGGACACTGAGACACTCAAGGAGGCTTTGGAGTTTTTATTCCATAAAAACTATTTTTGTTCCATAAAACCCACCAAAGACATACCTTTTCTTGTTAAGTCAACCCCCTCAAAATTTTTGTTTTTGTTTTCCTGTGTTTAGAAGCACATTTCAAAGTACGTATTTCAAGAACTTCAGTGACTTGGGCAAAAATACATATTTTTTCCTTGCATTATTCCTAGAAATGGCAGAACTATTTTGGCTGGAACTTTCCAGAGAAATACAGCCTGGGACAGCTACTTGGCATGGAAAACTTCAGTGAAAACAGTTACAGTTTGGCACTATTGTAAGTAGAAGAAATCAAGGTTTAATAATAGGAAGCATTAGGTAATTTTAATAATAGGCAGTTCTATCACCTATAAAACCTTTAAACATAACAAAATATTATGTATGCAAACAAATATCAAGAAACGTCCTATTAAAAAGTGTCCTAGTGAAATGAAAAGGAGAAAAAACAAACATGAAAAAATATGAAATTTCACAGCCTGACCCTGAAAAATAAAGACACATATACTTCTCCACCTTAACACAGCAAGTGTCTTGAGCTTTCTTCACCTCGGTCCAAAAACAAAACATAACTTTAATCTTCCAGGAAAAAAAGAAAAGAATATATTAACTTAAAAGTCCTTGAGCTTCCTTGCTTCCCTGTATTAAAGCATGGCTAGTCTAAGGCCTAACCTCTGACATTCTTCTGGCTGCTTTAACCTAGCATAATGAGTCTCCAGACAACATATTTGCACTTTCTCTGTGTATTACAGTCCAGTGAAAGATCTTTTTCTCATCTCTCTCTCTCTCTCTCATTTTCCCATTCTGTCAATACCTGAAAAATTGAAGAAGATTTGATTGTCCTGGATTCCAGTCTCCTGGGCCAGGACTTACTTCAAAACTTTAAAACACCTTTTATTGACTTCTTAAAAATTTTATTACAAAATCCTGTCCCAGAATGAAATACAGTAGTGACATTCAAGGAACATCATTTTGGACTTTTAAAGATAATTTAAAATCATATTTATTCACTAGTTCCTACTTTTTAAAGACAAAGAGGGGTTTATGACTGCCTAATCTGTTTTACATAATGTACTATAAATCTACCACAATAATTCCTGCATTACTTACATTTTTTAATTGCTGCAGAATATGATTCAGAATCATATTCACTGTGGATTCACTTTGGATTTAAAATCTTCATGCAATGGCAAATATACCACACCTTTGGAATGGTGGATTTAGTCATGAAAAACAGATGATTCAGCACTAGCCCTACTCTGAAAGGAATCCCACAAAGTCTGTTCTGTTGTACTGAGTGCAGCAAAGGACTGACTTGAGCAAAACTGATCACAGGCTATGCAGATAGTTTAGAATTCATATCAACTAGCAGAAAATCCCCAAGATGAAAGGAGTTATCTAAATTAAAGGGTTATATAGCTATATAGAATACAATATAACTTGTAAATATTGCTTCTATTGTTTACCATAATCCTAAGCAGTAAACTCACAGGACCTTGAAGGTTTAAATAAAATGCAAGAAGGAACTGACTGAAGGATACATTTTAATAGCCCTCTGTCAGAGAGAGTTAACACACTTGCACCTCTAACAACAGCATTTTTATTAAATCTTTATTATGCTGTATTAAAAAAGTCCCCTTAGCCCTCAGGTAGTTGGTTGATGCTGAGTTTTCAAATGAAATATTTATGAAGTTCTTTGTTTAGAAGTTTAATTGTATCTTTAAATGACTTTCATATGCTTATATGCTTTACCCTCCAATATAAATGCCATATGATGCTCTATCATACTGTCCGGAATAGTCATTATGCATTTCACCATCACAACTGTTACATAACAATAAGCAGAAAAAAAGGACAAAAGGATAACTAAGTTAAACCAGATCCTATACATACTTATTTTGTTGGTAACATAGATCGTATCTCCAGGAAAATGTGCTTCTAATCATGTAACATAGCATAGTACTGTAATACTTTCCATATTTAAACTTTTGGTCAATGTACAATGCTATAAGATACTAAAATGTACTCTGCACTGACCTTTCCATTTCTCTGCTATGGGCAGGAGGAAGCAGAAGACCCTTATGGATAAGGAGCAGTGGTGGAATGAGGAAACCTAAGGTTTATTCCTTAGGTGAAATTCAATTTTGTGTTGATAAAAGCTGTAAAGACACAAGATCTATCACTCTTGTGGTAGAACATTTAAAGAAAAAGTATGGTTTAGAAGATATATCTTTCCAAGTAATGAATGACAATTTTGAAATCACAGTCCTAATTGAGAAGCTAAAGGGAAGTTTCTAAAGCAAAAGCACATTAGAGATCATAGAATCATGGAATCATAGAA
>NW_008594560.1:7483-19068 GCF_000691845.1 Merops nubicus | reverse complement strand
TTCAGGGGCGTGGATATTTTGAGTGTTCTTTCCTTTAGTTCACACAGCTGATTTGTATCTAAAGTCATCTTCCACAGTCTACAGGAACAGTATTAACTAACTTCAAAAAGGTTTCGTTTTACATTTGAACTGTGATAAGTGCTGGCCTAATTATAAAAAAAAAAAAAAAAAAAAAAAATGCCAAAGAGCCAAAACTTTACTATACCTTCTTTTTCTTCTGTAAGGTTTCTGCAGGCAAAAAATAGTGGAAAAAAAAAAAAATCTTAACATCTCATATTGATTGCTAGGTCAATGCTGCTCTTGAAACTGTAAAATATGAATGAGCAGCCTTTGAACAGAGTAAGATACTAGATACCTTTGATCAAATCTGGAATGCATTTCTGCACCGCTACTCACTAAAAAGAACAAATAGAGGATAACCCTCAGATGATCAAACCTCTATCCACAAGGGCTTCCTCTGTATAGTCTAAAAACTAAATATATATTGACCAAATGACAGGTTTCAGAAGATATGATCATTGTGATTCGTTCAAGGAAGTAAACAACAGAAAAGGACAGGCTTTATTTAGATCATTCCAACGGGACTGGTTCACAATTAACGGGAAGAAATTAAGCAGAGAAATTTGTAGACTGGATATCAGAAAATATTTAATTACAAAGAGATTTGTCAGATTGCGAAAGATTCTGTAAAAGGAAACACAAGAAATCCCATTGTTTCCATCAAATGGGATATTGTAGGTTGCTAGTAGATATAATTTACCACATTATCTTTGATTTGTGCAGGGCAGCATGACACCTACATAGGGTAAGTAATGAAACTTTGCAGGTAAAGGAAAGATGCAGATGTCCCTGCTTATGGCAGGGGGTTGGACTAGATGATCTTTGGAGGTCCCTTCTATGATTCTGTAATAAACTTTATATTTGTATGGTGGATAGAGGAAATCCTTACAGAAAATAAAATTTCTAGTTTTAGATGATAATATGATTTATTTATTTTTTTAACCTAGAAATTATAGCCGTAGTGCTATACATTCCTCAGAGGAATTTGTTTATCTTGAGACTCCATTTTCCTTTTTAGCTTTTTGACTTTGTATATTTACCACTCTAATTGTCTAACTCTACTCGTTTTGTGATGTGATGGAGAATACATCCAGCTGAGATGTCATGTAGAAGAAACGGAATTACTGAAGTGATCGGTTCATGAAGCTGCATGGAGGCAAAAGGTCTGTGATTAATAGCTTGTAGTCTACATTTAAACAAAATGTGGGCTTACAATGAATCCTCTGAGGCCAGAGTCTTCCACTGTAAGGAACATGCTTCTGACAACCAAGTGTTTCCTCCACTTGGATCTGCCTGATACTATAATTTTTCTCACACACAGTCTACTTTCTTTTAATTTGTATCCAGCTAATATTCAAATGTTGTACTTTAATCTCTCCCAGCCTACTAGGAAAAAGATTTCTCATTTGCTACTCAGTGGTTATAGAGGCTTGTTAGAATTTTACTTCATATGGCACTCCCAAACCTTATCTAAAACAATCAAAATAATAGCCACTTGACCAGGAAACAGATACTCTCAGAGATAAAGCAAGTTAAGACCATCTCAGGTCAGCACAAGTCTGGAGGAGGTCTGAGATCTTGCACTATCAGGTTCTTACAATGTCTGTGTTTTTTTCTAGGCTAAAGGTAGAATGCAATTTTTCCTTCAACAACCTTCCCTCAACACTAAATCTGTGTAATTTGGGCACTTAATATTATCCACAGACTCATGTAGTCTGAATTTCTCAGAGATGTCAGGATTTATGTGTGCTTCTCACGGTTAGCAATGAAAGCATTCCAGAGAGGTTGGGGAAAGTGAAGAAAGTGAGATCATTAGGATGGACATGTTACTGCTAGACTTCAAAAGGATTTAGGACTAATAATATTTTCTGACTATCGTCTACATTACTGAAACTGTTTGGGTGAAGTCCATACAAGATTAGTAAGTTATTTTTAGGCAACTTCTTAGCCTGCTTTGATACATCTGAAAGGTGTAGGCAAGGGTATGTTCTTTCCTTTCAGAAATGGAAATCAATTAAATCCCTTTAAAATGAGCCCACATCACTCCAGTTTAACACATATTACCACCTGAAGGTCCAGAAAATATGGCAGTCAAAATTAATATCCATGCTATTTTTCTCATCTGGTTGTAAAATTCATAACAAGAGAATGAAAAATCAGTATTAGTTGTTGTGCTAAGATCAATTCCAAACAGAAATTTGTATCCATTCTGTATAACTTCATAAATTAGAAGGTCAAGCAACAGCATTTCTCTAGTCAGTTTGAGTCTGTTACAGTCATTCCTTCAGAGGAGGAAGCCCAGGCTCCTAACTTTAGTACCAGGAATAAAATTAAGCAATATCTCACATCCTGTTTCTTTGATTACTTTGGAAGATCATTGATTTTAAAAGAAGGTTTTGGTGAATTTTTTTTTTTTTTTTTTTTTTAATGATACAAGGTTTGGAAAGGAGTTTTAACTGCCTGTTACGTTGAACAGATATATAACCTGCAGAAGAGTTCTGAACCACACTTCTTTTTTCTTGTTTATGCACAAAATAATTTGCATTCTCCCCTTGGCAAGGCAAAAAACCGGACAGATTGACAGGAAAACAGGATTCCTGTCTGATTGTTGAAGATGTATCTTTGATTTGTGGAGAGCAACATGACACCAACAAAGGGTAAGTAAAGTAACAATACAGGAGAAGGAAAGGGCAAGCTGCTCAGAAACCTGGCTTTGGAGCTTTAGTGGGATTTCTCTCAGTGGATATTCACACTAGGTTTTAATTTCCTTAAAAAAATTTCATCATTGAAAGCAAAAGAGAAGCCAAGAGAAAGCAGCAAACAAACTTATAGTCAGGCCTAATGGAGTTCTGGTACTTGTTTTTCAGACCTGGGCTATATTTTCTTAACTGAAAACAATGGTAGTTTCTTTTGATTTGACAGCTAATAGTCCTAGAGAAAGGTACAAGAATATTTCAGGACAGATTAGGCGTTTAGTCTGTGGTAGACAACTGGGCTCTCTCTACAGCCCACTGTGGGATATTAGTGCCTCTAGAGAGCAACTCATCTTACTTTATGATGGGCATTTAAGAAGGAAATGTACAAAAAATTATTCATCTTAGCGATATCTCTGCATTAACTATGGAGAGTCTAAGGGAACAGCTTAAATTAGACACTTCAAGACAGCTAAAAGTAGAGGTGAGTCCAGCCCCTTGTTACTATACAATATATGCCCTCATCGTTCACAAAAGATTATATTCAGCTGCAGATAATGATTTGTTGATGACTAGACTGGCCTTTGTGTGTCATCCTTGCCACCAAACTCATCTACATAAAGATTTGTTCTGCTGAATTCACTAGGACTTTTCAATTCATTCCATTATTTCAGAATTCACATCTCTTACAAAGTTATGGATACAGGGTTCTCTTGTCAAAGCCCAGTGTCAGGAATGAATTCAATTCTGCCACACAAGTTCTTTTTTTTTTTTTTTTTCCAGATATTCTTGGTCTTTTTTTCCCACCGCTTACTCAATACCAATAGTAAAAATCCTCCCCTTACAGAGTTCAGAAAGTGAATATTCAGTATGAATTCAGGTTCCTTATTCAGTGAATAAGGATATAAGAAACTACTTGGAAAATGGTGCAGGTAACAACAGAGGGCTGTGAACTGCTTGGGCTGCAAAATTCAAAATTATTTTCCTTGGCATTTCTAACCAAAATCCTAGCCAACACAGAACGTGTACAGATAAAGTCAATGACAAAGCTTGAAATGAAAACAAATGAAAACACAGAAACAATTACTTCCCAACTGTCTTTGTTTAAGCTGCCATTTACTTATGAGCAATTGAATCTTACTATTTCTGCCAAATTTGTATTTTACTGTGGCCAGGAAAACAAGACAGAACAAATCTCTGTTCTTGAATTTGAAACAGCTAGGTTCTATTGAAGGTGCCTCTGAGTTTCCAAGCAAGCAAGAATCAGTGCTCATATAAAAACTGTATTTCGTCTATGACAGTTAGGAATCCTACATCCATTTCCTGAAGAGAGAGGGGAAATAAGCTTTGCATAATTACTTAGTGATATAGATCTATGATTGTGTTGTAATGTTGAACTGGAAATGAATTTCTTTCTGTGCAAATCAATTTCTTCATTGGAATGATCTTTTAAATTTTGCTAGACTCAAATGAATTCAAGAATTTTGTTTCTTTAAGGAGTTCTTGAACCACCATTCTGCTGAATACACTGAGGATGGATGGTCATAAAATTGTGCAAAATTTTAGGGTACATATGACCTCTGCAGGTCATCTGCTGTGACTCTGACTGCCTCAGGGACATGTGTGGGAGTAAACTTCAAAGTTAGAGCTTGGACAGGTGTTGAATACTTTTTTTTTTTTTTTTTTTTTTTGGTGATTTTCTGCAAGGACACCACAGGAAACCATCTCCAAAACCTTGCTAAAAATAAATTAAGCAATTTCCACTGACTTCCACTATCTACCAAGCCATTCATCATATCATAAAGTTCATAAGGCACAATTTTTCCATGGTAAATCCAGTCTGGCCACACCATATTCTTATCCTTCCATACCTGGACACAACTCATGTAACATTTGCTTCACATTCTTCCTAGTGTTACACTAAAATCTTGTTACAGGTGAAATGGAACACACCTAAATGCAGTTCAAAATTTATTATGAAGCCCAGTCTTATCAAAATACAACAGTTATTATTATTCCAATGAGACTGACCACAACATTTCCATTTAATAATGCAGTTATGATTGACACATGGAAATTTTACAATATCTAACACCTTCCTTAGTTTTTCCTCAGATATTCTTGAAAAGTTAATCAGTTTAACTTTCCTGAATAATGGGAGTTTAAGGGGTTGCCTAGTTCCTAATAAAACGGTTTCCCAGAAAAATATAATAATGATTTTGATGTAAACCTTCTTAGTTGTGGTGAGGTTGACATGTTAGAGGGATGGGATGTTATCTAGAGGGACCTGGACAAGCTTGAGAAATGAGCCCATTTGAACCTTATGAGGATGAACAAGGCCACGTGCAAGGTCCTGCACCTGGGTAGGGGCAATCCTCATTATTAATACAGGCTGAGGTACATTGTGACAGAAAGCAGCCCTGCAGAAAAGAACTTGGGGGTACTGGTGGACAAAAAGCTAGACATGAGCTAACATATCATGCTTGCAGCCCAGAAAGCAAATAACATCTTAGGCTCAGGAGTTCTCATCACAAGGAAGACATGGAGCTGTTAGAAAGGGTCCAGAGGATGGCCACAACAATGCTCCGAGAGCTTGCTCTGGATAGATGAGCACAGGAAAAACCTTGCTTTACTCTTCCCTCACTTATATAATTCATATTTTGAGAAACTTAACCAAAATAAGTGTGAATTCAAGCCATTTGGATATATGTTCAAACTTAAGATGCTTTTTTGAATCTGATATAAACCTCTTCAAGTTACAATGTTGTGCAGAAATCTCATGAGCATATAACTTGTTATTATGATGACAGCTCATTAGGGCTGTCTGGAAAACAACATTTCCATTTAATGAAAAAAGGATTGTTTCAAAATTAGTTTTTGTTCTGATGCAGAGTAAAAATTTGATCTGTTTGATTTCTTAGTATCTAGGAGGAAAAAAAAAAGAAAAAAAAAAAAACATTAGAGATCAATGGCCTATAACTGGTTTTCTATCTTCACTGCACATATCCTGACATCTCAGCTATTATCTAGGTCAGCACGATTCTCTAAGACAAGAATTTAATCCTCGACTCAGGAAAACTTCATCACTTTTGTCAAAAATAATTGTTTTCACACACACACAAAAGCCCAGCTTGATAAATGTGCATGGATATCTCTTAAATTTTTGTCTAGCTATTTAGCTCAATCTGCAGAGCTCTATAATAAGCGAGGCTATACATCTTAGCAGGATGCATGTGCTCTTACATTGAACTTAGGGTCTGTGTCTGCGTGGTTGCTTTGTGGAACGTAGATCACAAATGGCTGATTTGTGTCAGTTGTGGCAAACTCTAAAGCCATGGCCAAAAAGGTTACCTAGGGCTTATATTCCTGTAAATGTTTTCACTTAGATTTAGCAGTGCATGAAAACTTTGGTGCACAGACCACTAGGATGTATCTCAGATTTCTCTTTACAAGTTGGTTGACATTCTTACTTTCCAATCAAGACAAAGTAGCATAGAATGATGTAACTTTGTTGGTATTGTAATCTGTCACCCTGCTCCCTGCCCCCACAAAAGAAAAAAAAAAAAAAAAAGTAGTGATGAAATACCCCAGAAATCATTAAAATACTTCTGAATAGTTTTAGTGTAGTTAAATTTCATTATAAGCATGTAGTGGTACCAGTTCTCCATGCTGGTTACCACATTCATAATGCTAGTCAAGCTACAGGTAACTGAATCAGTTCTTCTAAAGAAAGAGAGAACAAATTAGTTGTATACTCTTCTAATGAGACATGTTGTTTTCATTAGCATTCCTGTGAGGCATTATACAAAGTAAACTGAGCAAGCTCGTTCTTTACAAACTAGCTACTTTGGTCTGCCATCAGGTATATAGTCTTTGTACTATTTTCCATCTTCCTATTTGTTTTAGCTGGCTTTACACTGTGTGTATAGTAAAATGGTAATGTCAAATCTAATACTGTGGGATTTTGCCTATACATTATGTTAGAAATAAGTATATATTAAAATTGAAATAGGCATTCAAATCTATCACACAGCTGAACTTCCTGTTCTTGACTTGAGTCTTTCTTTAAGGTCTCTCACCTACAACCTGCATAGGTATCTTCCAAATGCATTCCTTCATAATTGTATAAGTACCTGGGTTTGTTAATATATTATTGGTTTTAATACTGAAAAAGGAAAGAAGGACATCAAACTATCAGAATATAAATATGAAAATGAAATTAATATGTTTTTCCTTGGAATTATTATGAAATAACTCATAGATCAGGATATCTTCTGAATCCTCATTATTTGCAGAATAGTTTATTATCCAAGTCATTACAAATACTAATATATTATTTCTTCTTAAAAGAAAAAGACTAACAACCCGACTCATTGTAACTCATAGTTCTCTGAAAAAGTACAGAAAACTATTATCTCCCAGAAAGCTGTATATTTTCAGCACCTTACAAAGCCAGTGTCTGCACAATGCAGCTGTAAAGTATCATCAACATAAATTCTAGAAATTGTTTGCTCTTCTCAACATTATTTTTATAACATTTTTGTACCAGATTTGTAGATGGAGAAACCAAGGCAGAGGTAAACAAGGTGAAATTAGGTGAAATACAGTGAGCCACAGGCAGAACTATCCCACAGTTATAAGCCTTTTAACTTCAAGTCATCTGACTCATGATTTCTCCTTTCTTCTTGCAGCTTTCATATGCAGACATAAAATCACAGAGTAAATTAAAGAGGAAAAACTGAGGCATAGAACCAGCTACTGTATATGTATTTAAAGTCCTTTCACCAGATCTTTTGCCCCCTTTAAGGAGAACATTCATAAATTTTAAAATTACTGCGAAAACAGAAATGAAACAATAGAATTCAAACACTGGCAAATACCTGTTTGGAACTTCAATAGATCTAATATTACTACCTGAGCAAAAAGAACCTCAGGGACTCCATTCTGCTTTCACTTATGCCAGTAAATCTAGAGTAACTCCACTGCAACTGCTGTAGTCAATAGTTATTCCTGATTTATGCTTATGAAGCAGAGAGAAAATGGGGCTTTAATTAGTCAGCAAAACCTACCTCAGTGTAGATTTTTCTCCAGCGCTCATCTTGCTATAGTAATTTCAAGAAAAAATAAATAATAAGATTCAAATACCACAGTAAGCAGTTAAGGAAATTATATATCAAGTAAATTCCAAAAAGCCTGGAGAATTACAAACACAAGTTTTGCCTTACAGGTCTCATTCTTTTTGTAGATTTAAATAATTCAGTTGTTGAATAAGTCTCCTATATTCTATTTATTCAAGAATTTTCAACTTTCATTTCCCAGCAGTCATGCCAAGAGTCATGAGGAAGGAAGGATTTTTTTTTTTTTTTTTTTTCTGATCATTGAGAAAAGTTATGTGAGAAAAAGTTATATACACAAGTTTCTGCACATTGTATGGGAAAAGCATAGATAATATGGTGCTGCCTACAACCACCTTGAGCAAAAGTAGCACTGGGAAAAAAGTAGTTTCTTCCCTAGACTTAAATAATTCATTGGTTGAATCAGTGACTACATCTCAGGTTTTGTCATGGATTCACAGATTTCCTGTGACACTTTTTCTGACAATAAAATTTAAATCAAAACAAAACAAAGGTATACATAGCCTTCTCTTAAAGAGGTAACAGCTAGAGAAGAAACTCTTTGTAGTTTCAGAAAACTTCTATCATACTGAAGAAGATTTCTGTCTTTTTCACAGTAGTAACTTTTATGATAGTTGAAATACAGAGGATTTTTATTATATATTTTAAACAATTTTTCAGTCTTTTATCTGGTGTTCTTTGATCAAATATGAGCTACAGGGAATTCAGAAAAGCTTTTTTACTTTCCATGTTCTCCTTCTGAAATCAAAGTGGTGGGGTTATCATGATGTCAAGTGCTATTGTCTGACAAAAGTAGGCACAATACTGACAAGGGTACTTTTGACCCTTATTCTCTTTAAAGTTTTGTATGCAGTGGTCTCTGTGGTTAGGCTGGAGAAGCATTTCAAATCAACATTTGTTGTGTTTGCACTCTTTAACGCAATAATTGCTTTGAAAGTTGCGTGCATAGAATTGCCATACCATTGCCATAAAATTTGAACACTAAGAGCTCTAAGATTCATTGGCTATGCATAGATAAAGAAAGATAAGGTACTCTGCAAATGCAGTCTGCTCTTGGGCAGAAATTAAATAATAAAGAAGTGCAACAGAAAGAATTTGGTAACAGTTTTCCACCAAACAATGCATTAGTTTCTGGTTTGTTTGTTTTTTTTAAAAAATGAGGTACAGCCTGGGAACACTTCATTGCATGTGATAATTCCACTGTGATGAAACTTTGTCTGCTTGTCTCACAGCTCTTTGGTCTGAGTTCTCCTTGAACTTTCAACATAACTTATCAGCTTTGTGAACTAAACTGCTAACCAGATACAAGTCAAAAATAACTTTTCTTCCAATTCTGGTATTGTGTAAGGCTTATCTTTCACTTAACTCCCTGTATCTGCTGAAGAGTTGGAATGAAAAGAGTCCCTGTGAAACAAAGAAACCTGCTAGGAAGTGAAGAAAGAGAGGTCCTATTTCCTAGAAGCATTAAAGGTTTAGCTGACTTTGTGTCTATTACCTAACTCTGTGGTGTAAGGTATTCTCTGAAGTCTTTGTCCTCTGCTTATTATGAGGAAAGTAAATATTTTACACCTTAATCGTTGTGCAGATGCCTTTTCATGCAAGGGACATGAGGACTTTTTTTGGGGGGAGGAGTGTAAGCAAAGTGGGTGGGCATCCTTCATCCCAGCACGCCATTAGGATATTGCTGAAGACATAAGGTTAAAGGCCTGGCATCTTGTTTAAGCATTGGGTTGTACAGCACAGACATATCTAAGAATGTCAAAGTGCTAAAGCCCTTTATCAAATATCTTCTTGTCAGCTCCTCAGCTGATTTAAAGTCAGACCAGAGTTAGCAATAGTTCTGTTTGTTCATTACTATTGTCTGAGCTGTCATAGATCCATTATATTGTTGGGAATTATGTGAGGGTCAAGTCTTTGCAACTTCTCCAGACAGTGTTAGACTTCAATTGTTCAGGTGTTAGCTCTCCAAAGTTTTATTCTTCTTTTGGCATTAATTAAGGATCTTGTATGCTGGAAAAAAAATACTGTCTTCAAACTGAAATAATAATAAAAATGTACATTTAGTAATAAAGTTATGAAACAAAACCAAAAATGTAGAAGCATATATAAAACAAAATGACGTTTCTGGTTTATCATGACAATATTTTTTTCTGTTTCTCAAAGTAAAAAAGTCTTCTGTTTTTCCTTAGTAACTCTGAATGATAGATATTTGTCGTGAAACATTGTCATTAATGTTCCCTTGGATCATAAAAAAGCAGCTTTGATAGTGTCTGAAAACATTTGGTTTTCCTTATCACTCCACACTGAAATTCAGCATCACACTGAACACTGGACCACTGGCTATCTCAGATAAAAGTTTACTCATGAAGCAATACTTCTTAAAATCATCAGCTCGAAAAAATATCCAAACTGCCTTATAATGAATAAGAGCTGTGGGAATAACAGGTAACCCAAAAAGACTTCAGAATTCCCTGGGACACTATGAAAAAAATTAAGTAATGATGTATAAGGAACCTTTGGTGTTTTTTTGTTGTTTTTTTTTTGGGGGGTTGTTTTTTTGTTTGTTTGTTTGTTTTTGTTTTTGTTTTTCCTGAAAATATCTTTTGAAATATCTTTAGAGACAAAAAAAGAGAGCTTGCACACATTCGTACATGGAAGGATATATTCAAGGAGACTTTCTCTGCCTACTGAAGCTTTATTTTTAACTCTACATGTTTGAAGTTTCCATACAGGAATGTTCTGATGTTCTGTTTCTTCAAGAGATTGCGAAGGAAAAAAACAAACAAACAACAACAACAAAAAAGCTCTGCTGTGCTCATACATTTTTGCTATTGCGTGAGTTAGCTCAGTGTGGGAGGTGGAGCTTGCTCTTCCTTTTCTTTCATTAGCTGCTTTGAGATTCACATCTTTTGTTCTTCGAACTCTCTTATTTGAAATTCTTTAAGTCAGCAGGGAGCAAGGGTTGATGAGCCCCAGCCTTAGCTACAGCCTTGGGGCAAAGAATCTTTTTGAATAATAGTCTTATGGTTCTATATTATTTTATTTTTCCCTGAAATGTATCTTGGATATGTTGATTTGTAAAAGGCTCTTCTGAGGTTTGCATTCATCCTCTTTTCTTTTTAGTTTTCTGACTTCTTTATTTTTGTCTTACTTTGTTTTAAGTTTACAGAATGTTTATACATTTTTTTCCCAGAATCTCCATCATGTTTTTTTTTTTTTTTTTTCTATTATCTTGGCTTTGATAGATATATTTTTTCATTCTGTGTTTTACTTTTCTTAAAGTGATGTAAGATCAGAGTAAACATTTGCCACCTGGCTTCCCAGATATTTAGTGAGAACAAGTATTGAATATCATGGTGCATTCAGTTTTCATACATAAAGGATTTTTACTGGGACATTACATGCCACATTTCATTGTTTAAACCAGCACTTAGAAAGATGAATACCGTGTAGGTCTGGGAATTTTGTTAAGAGACGAGGTAAAATTTTCTGCAATGTTTTTGATTTATCTCTAGTTTTCATGTTTCCTTCTATATAACCTAGTGCTTAAAGCACTTACTTAAGAATCAGCCTTCGTGAGCTTGCATGGGTTCAGTTCTGCATCTTCTGTTACCCAATGACAGGTCCTTTCCCCCAAATATGTGTAAATTCATGACTCCTTTTGAGGCATTTCTGGCTACACACTGGCTCATCAATA
>NW_008594560.1:0-7452 GCF_000691845.1 Merops nubicus | reverse complement strand
TGAAAGAGCATGAAAAAGAAAACATAATTTGGAAGCCTAATGCCTCTGATACTCCACTGAGAGAAAGAAGGTCTGTGTTCTAATCCTTGTTTTCCTTATTTATCTCTTAAATTGCCAGCCAAAAGGGAAATCTGGGGTTTTTTACATTGGTACTGCTGTTTCAATGTAGTATAACATTTCAGTCTTCATGAACAACATACTCATTCCTCACAATCCCGTGAAGCTGTGTCTGAAAGGGATCCACTAAGAGGTGCCCAGTATTTCTTCCTTGTGAAAAGCAGTGCCCTACTTCTTGATAGGGGATTTTTTTTTTTCCTTTCAAAAATGCTATATTCAATCACAGTTAATCACACAGTTTGGTTTACTTATTTGAATTTGCTTCACTTTGATTTGGTCAGTAGCCTAGTTCGAATCATATTAGCCATTCGGGAAAACATGTGTGACATTTTGCTATTAAAGGCTATTGTTTACTACACATATTGATTCCTAATGTTCCCCAACCAGTTTTAAAGATGTTGAAAACACCCATAATCACTGATTAATTTCTGCATGGTTCTCTTTTCACTTTAATATGTGTTCCCTGTCCCTTGGAAAGTGTCTCTGGCATATTCTTTATGACCCCTTAGTCTTTAACACAGATCTTTGGAATAAATGCATCGGAAACCTTTTACCCTAATGTAAATGGATGTATCTTGCTCACTTTGTACTTTAGCCTGGGGGCAGGGGGGAGAACAAGCTCTATATGCTTTTATCAGTCTGATTAATTCCATTTCTCTTAGAAAGCAATATCTTCATAATACTAGCTGCAATCATCATCTTCCCAGTTGTAGTAGAAGTGAGTCTCCAAATTTTGTTTCTAATGCAACCAGGATTTAATGCATCATTCCAGCAAACTTTTTACCAGGGAGAAAAGCACTCATTGCATCACTTTGAACTTAGTTTGTTTTCATAATCTTAAAACTGTCTCATTTTGAAAAACTAAAAATATTTCTTTTTACATAACTTTTTTTGGGTACCTATGTTTAAACATTTGTGTTAAATTGTTAAAATAGTATTTATAATATTTTAATTTTTTATGTAAATTCAGTCTAACATTTCATAACTGTTTTTTATTATGCTGTGAAGCTTCAGTATAAAATTCAAGCAGTTAATCGATGTGAAACCTCAGCACTTTGATCCTTTATTTCTTAAAAAAAAAAAAAACATAGTGTTAAAAAAAAAAAAAATCAAATGCTACCTTCTCTTTCTTTTTGTTTCTCAATTTGAAATCAAAATCTATGTTGAAATGTCACAACTTCATGTAAAACAGACATTATTTTCTGAACATCAAGAAAGGCAGAACATTTCACAAGGACCTTCTGGAACAACAAAACATATTTTTTATAAAAAATATAATTAATTGGAGCTCTTAAGAGTAACTTATGGTTTGTGAGACATGGAAGAGAAAATTCTCAAGCTGGAGAACTATGAAGAGATTCTTGGGCATGTTTTGAGGGTTGCTTTTTGTTGTGGAGTTTTTTTTTTTTTTTAAATGTATAGATATATGTGTATAAGAATGCCCATACAAATGCTCTGACCCTTCACCTAGCTTCTAATCTAGGTTGTAGGTGCCTGTGGAAAGAATCTGAGATATATTGAAAGTACTAAGTTATTTGTTCCATCCTACATTTTGTATTTCCAGTAATCAGTGGCAGTGGGGATTCCAGAACCACAGATTACATACAGCATGTTGTTAACAACATTTTTGATTGTGTCCTGCTTTCTCATACAGGCAAGAATTTTTAAAAGCAGCTTACCACCTTCTTTAGCTAAGGATTTGCCTTGGTAGGCACAGCTGTACCTGATCCTTATGAAGCTCTCTTAATTAATTTATGAACATCTACTTTATTCTGTGTTAAACAGATTCTTCCTCATTACTTAGGTATAGTTGGCAACTTCTAGTCATGCATTAAGATCATCTCATGTAAATACAGCCATCTGGAAGCTAGGCATCCAGTTTCAAATAGTCATCTAAGTTCTGTCTGCAGTCAGCAGAAAGAGACATGAGGCACTTCCAGAAGACAATTTAGCCTCTTGCAAGATAAATGGCTAATCTTTTGAATGAATTTGCTTCTCGATATGTCTCTTTTTTGGCTTAATAGGGAGCCCAGATAAGCAAAATAACCTAGAAGTCCTGTTTTTATATGGTTATCTTTAAGAAGAATCTCACCTTCATTGACAAGAGCACCTTCTGTTGTGCAGCTCTTTCCTCTCACTTCGCTAACATGACGTTAGTGACCCAAGTCAGTAGGCACACTGTCTTATTTTTAAGAAGCTAGCAAGTAGACACTACAGCTGTGTTAGTAAATGAAATCAAAAGTAACCTGCCTTCTGGTGTAGCCTAGCTCGCACTCACAGACAATTTATCTCTGAAAACAAACCAACTGCATTAAGACTACCCACTAGCCCAAAACGGTACTCAACTCAGACTGTGTCAGAATGAAGTCTGACAGAGCAGTACTAGTACGGGTCTCAACGTTGCCTGATAATTTAATAGCATGGGCAATGGTGGAACATTTTTTTTGGTCTGTGCCTTGGACTGTTTAGTCTGCTGGTATCATCTCTATACAACAGTACAGGTCTTCCTGACGCAGGCCTGTTGGATAAATAACCTTCTGTGTAAAATTACACAGTAGTTTTGTAATTTATTAGTGTACTAGAGAAAGCTCTGAAGCTCCTGTCTGATCTTTACAAGAAAGTCAGCAACGCTTGGTAGCTTTCATCTTGTAACCACTGCTCATCATGCTGTTTCTAATGATTGCACTTTTGCCTTGTACTCCTTCCAGGCGTTTATCAAGTTTACCTGTTGTTACCTGCTTTAAACTTCATGTGTATTTTGCAAGACTTTAAACAGGAATTTTTTTTTTTTTTTTTTTTTTTTAGGGGGTTTGCTCTCTAATTGCTAACCAAATGATGAAAAATTATTCATCATTATTTATTGACAAAAAGCTATACAGACAAACTAATAAAGATAAACAAATAAATAACAACATTTGAACAAACAAACAAACGGGAGGGATTTGTACATGGGCTGGTTTGAAAATAATAGGATTTAGATTTTTTTTTTTTTCCCTTTTTCTATTTGGGCCCTTTTCCTCAGCTACTACACATAAACCAATTTTGTTATTAATTATTTTCAGCTGCTACCTGAAATTACAAGATTTGAATTAATTTGTAGTACAGAACCATGCATCAAATGAAATGAATGGGATCTTTGCACTCGCCAAAATGTGTTCAAGATACCCCACTAAAAAAGAGGGGAGATACTTTGCCTGTGAGAAAAGTGTCAGTACACATCTCAATAAAAGTCTTAATTTTTCTTTCACAGACCAGTGATCCTACCTCTACATTCCTTCTCAAGGCAAACTTTTTTCATTCATGGCTTGTTGCTTCATACTTTTTCTTTTCTTTTCAGGTAATCATTTATGAAACAACAGACTGCTCTCCTAAGAATATCTGAAAAAAATGAGGACCCCTGGGTCAGATGCACACCCTTGACTTCCTACTATAGAGTTCATTAGGAAACCAGAGTAATTTGGTTAGATGGCCCAGTAGAGGGAATATTCAACCTTTAAATAAATACACAATAAAAATAGCGCACTGTTACTATAGGGTTACTGGACTGTAGCAGTAAATGAACTGAATAAAATTTTATGGCTTCTTAACATGCTGAGGTTTTGCAGTGTCGTCCATCTTGTAGCCTAACAACATTTCCCAGCCTGCTATCAGTGAAACTAATAGTGCGGATGGAAATTTTATGAAAAATGGAAAATCTACGTTGGTTTTATATTATGTCAGTGGAATGAATAAAGACCATATTTTGGCATTAATAGCTAATGGTGGAAAGTGTGGAGGGAGGGAGAAAGAAAGAACTGCTATATTTTCATCTTTTGAATTGATGTTTTTTTAAAGAGTTGGCTGAAATTATGATATTTGAATGTCATTATCATTATTCTGATAAATTATTTAGTAAGAAGGTGAACAACGCAAAAAGATCATTGGTGTATTCAAGCATCTTAGTTGTATTCCATAAGTCTCCTTGTGACTCTGGCACTGCTGTATTAATCACATGGATACCACAGATATGTTCTGTTATTATCTTTCACTGCAAGGTCAAAGTTTTGTACTAACATAACATATGGGAAGGAATTGGGGAGGGAGAAGTAACCTCAAAATTATTAATCATACTTCAGAACAATGATAACAAAGGTTCTTTACTGGCTTAAAATTGATTCCTTAATGCCTCTCAAGCAGAGATGTCATAATGACCTCCATATCAGACCTCGTTAGATAACATGGAAAGCACATAAAGTTGATGCACGGGAAGCAGCAAGTACAACAGTAATGGACTAGTACTCAGGTGAAATCTGTTTCTAAGCAGCCTGAAACATATATCTTGATGGCTCTTGCTTTCATTAACCCCACCCCCCAAAAAAACAAAAAAAAAAACAACACCAAAAACAAACAAACAAACAAAAAGTTTGTTATTCAAACTTGTTCAGTAAGGAGGTGCAAACTGGAGAATTTTTTTAAAGGGAAAATCAAAGAGTACAGTTCCCTTTCCAGAAATAGTGCCAACCTCTTGAGTGAAAACAGAACAAGCACATCCTTTGATAATATATCAATATGCTACAAATAATGTATCTGCTAAAACACTGTATCTGCTAAATATAACCCAAAATCTCTTGGAGATCAGCTATATTAAATACTCTCCTAAGGATTTTTGTAGTATGTTTTTCCTAAATGTTTTGCTTCTTGAACTAATTGTGAACATTTATTTAGTATAATTGTTTCCAAATAGTTGAAACAAATAATTTTCAGACTGATTTCTTTTAACATGAAAGAAATTCCACTAGATATTAATAAAATTACTAGTATCTTATGATCACCAGCTTTGACTCCTGAGTAGATTTTGTATTTACATATATATATGTATGAATATGAATGGAGTTAAATCACATTGGCAACCAGCCATGAGTAGTGTCCCTCAGGGCTCGGTTTTGGGACCAGTCTTGTTTGAAATCCTTATCAGTGATCTGGATGAAGGGATCAAATGAACCTTCAGTAAATTTGTAGATGACACAAAGTTAGGTGGGAGTGCTGATCTGCTTGAAGGTAGAGGGATTTGGACAAGCAATGGGCTGAGGTCAGTTGTATGAGGTTTAACAAGGCCAAGCCTTGGGTCCTGCCCTTCGGTCAAAAAAACCCTGGGCAACACTCCAGGCTTGGGGAGGAGTGGCTGGAAATCTGCCTGACAGAAAAGGACATGGGGGTATTGGTGGATAGCCAGCTGTACATGAGCCAGCAGTGGGCCCAGGTGGCCAAGAAAGCCAAGGACATCCTGGCCTGGATCAGAAACGGTGTGACCAGCAAGAGTAGGGAGGTGATTGTGCCCCTGTACTTGGTGGCACTTGTAAGACTGCACCTTGAGTCCTGTGTCCAGTGTTGGGCAGCACAGGATAAGAAGGACATAGAGGTGCTGGAGTGGGTCCAGAGAAAGGCAGAGAGGCTGGTGAGGGGGCTGGAAAACATGCCTTAGGAAGAACAGCTGAGAAAGCTGGGGTGGTTTAGTCTGGAGAAGAGGAGACTGTGAGGAGACCTTATTGCTCTCTACAACTACCTCAAGGGAGGTTGTGGTGAGGCTGGTGTTGGACTATTCTCCCAAATTACTGATGATAGGATGAGAGGAAATGGCCTCAAGTTGTGCCAGGGGAGCTTTCGGTTGGATATTAGGAAGAATTTCTTCATTGAGAGAGTGGTTAGACACTGGAATGGGCTGCCCAGAAACATAGTGGAGTCATACCTGCTTGGTAGTACTGTGTTCTCATTTTGGCTCCCTCGCTTCTAGTGATTAGGGAAATGTTTGGGAGGAAGGTTGGACTTGATGATCCTAGAGGTCGTTTTCAACAATAGTGATTCTATGATTCTCTCTATATATAGACACACATATATATATGTATGTATATATGTATATATGACAACAATATCAAATGTTGATTAATAAGTATACGCCACTCTACATGATGGCAGAACCAGAAGATTGATATTTCCTCTGCTGAACTTTTGATAGTACTTAAGAAGAGCCCAAAGGATCTTTACCATTTATTAGTTTGAATGCTTCACAAGTTATCTAAGGAACAATGCATATTCTCCTGGTTGTGACAAGGGGGAAAGAGAAAGAGGAAAAAAAAAAAAAAGACTGAGGAAGAAGAGGAGGAGGAAGATCTTGAGAAAGAAAGGGAAAGGGAAAGAAGAAGAGAAAGAGAAAGAGAAAGAGAAAGAGAAAGAGAAAGAGAAAGAGAAAGAGAAAGAGAAAGAGAAAGAGAAAGAGAAAGAAAGAGAAAGAGAAAGACAAAAAGAGAAAGACAAAGATGAAAAGTAAGTGCAGAGTATGACTTATTTTATTTCATATATCAGTCATTGAATTGTCCTTTCCAGGTTTTTCTATCATCAATAGCTATAGAGGTGTACTAGTTTGAACCAGAAGAGGGAACATCTATATCTGACTTTAAAGTAGTCACATTCTGAAATAAGTTAAAATAAACCCCGTCTCTGGTGATTTAGTTGAACTCATCAATCACCCAATGTTCTCAGCCATGATTGCTTGTGAAAATTTTATCCTGTCCCTAGAAAAACTTAACAGTTAATACAAATTTTGGAAGAAACATCACCTGTAATGAAATACATTGTTTTAAATGAAACTTCCCCAAATCAATTTGATCTTCAAATATTTACAACAAAGTATGTCATCTCTGAAGTCCGGATTTACTTCTCTTTCTCTTTCTCTTTCTCTTGTTATTTTTTTTTTTGGAAAAAAAGTTTTTTTTGGTTTTGTTGTGGGTGGGTTTTTTTTGTGGTGGTGTTTTTTTTTTTTTTTTTTTTTTTTTGTTAACTCTCTTTCTGAGAAGACTGGAAAGATGCAGAGAAACATTTTGAAAATATTTTCCTATTTTTTTCCTTCTTTAAGGCTGGAAATATCATTCACATTAGATTCTTAGGATTGTTTTCCTTTCTCAGTTCCTCCAAAAAATACCAGTTCAGTAGTCTCTCATTTTTTATACTTCTTTACACTTTTATACTTAGGTATCGGCAGCACAATTTAAGACAATATTTCAAGTGTTGCTATTATTCTTATTACTTCCATGTAGCATAACACATAGACTTTATTTTGGGCCAGAGACAAAGAATGACTCTTGAAGAGCATAAAAGAAATACTGTCTTCCACATCATCAAAGCTTACACAAAGGTTAAAATATCATATACAACATATGTCAGGATGTTTCTAGGAGAGCTGCTATCATAATAAAATAATGTATTCAGTCAAATTTTAATTTTAGTGATTATTTTCTTTTAGCTATTCTTTTAAATACTTATCCAAGCAGATTCTAGTGGGGTTTTATTTATTATATTTTT
>NW_008594559.1:16575-37141 GCF_000691845.1 Merops nubicus | reverse complement strand
ACCCTCTGACAGCAGGGAGCCCTGCCCTCCTCCTGCCTCCAAGCCGACTGCTCTGGGACCAAGGAGTCTCTGCGGGGCCTGCAGTGATGGCACTGCCTGCCTGGGAGCTGCCAGGCACAGACATGATAGAAGGGGCACTTCTATCTAATTAGGATCAGCCTTCTCCATACGCAGCCATGACACGTGCAGAGACTCGCTCTTGCTCTTCATGCAGCTCAGAAAGAAGAAATATTCACGTGGTTTGTGAATCCTTCCATTTTCAACAAACAGGTTCTCATCTCCTGCACTTTTCACTGAATCAAGACGCTACACCTGAAATCTAAGATATGCCTTAATTAGACTCAATAGGTCTTCTGGATTCTCCAGGCTTATCAAAGTCATGGTGCCTGGGTGCATGTAAAATAAGCCTGGTCTATGTCATTAAACTTTGCCTGATGTATAAAATCCAATGATAAAACCCCAGCACTGCAATCTCAAATAAGCTATAGTAGCAAAATACAGTGAAATTTTGAATACTAAAGGAAATTAAAACATATAGGATACTACAGTTTCTGAGGGTGCCCATGTGCATGCACATACTCTACGCACTCACTAGCATTTTACTTGCACTTATTTTCCAGGCAAATTGGAGTATAAAGAGGTGCCCCATGTTAGAAATCTAGCCCCCGATCGAGGCCAAAATACACAGCAAAGACCAATAATCAGGTACTTGTACTAATTAAAAAGCTGATACATGCTTTGTCATTTACTGTAAATTAACTTTCCCCTGCTAGAAGTCTAAGTTAGGAGAAGGGGAAAGAAACAATTTAAAGAAAGCATTGACTGACCAGTCAGAGAGTGCAGCTATTTCATGGGGGATGTAGATAATCTGAAGACAAAAGCAGGACATTTTAAAGACCTATCTCTAGTTGTGGCTTTATTGAAAATGATAGATTTAAGAACGTGATTCATATGGTCACCCAGGGTGCATGGATCTGACTTACTGCGACTTGCTGATATTATTTATTTAGAAGAGTCAGATGTCACAGCAAAATATTTCTGCTAAAATGTGTATTTACTGAATTTTCCTTTCAGAGCTCAGCAAGGTGACAGCTGGAGAGGGGTGTTTGTGCATGTGTGGAAAAAAAAAGAGGGGGAAGAAGTGGGGTGTTACTAAACACAAGATCACAGTACTCGAAACATCCTACTGAGATCAGAAGAATTGTGAAGCATACCGAGGTGGTACTCTAGCTATTCATTAACTGCCTGTATCAGCCAGCCCGGAGATTAGAGCTTAATGCAATGGTGAAGTAAGTGTCCATATCACAGTAGCCATGGAGGAATAGCAAGATGTAATGAAACTGAATAGCTAGCCATTGAAAGTTGAAAAATATATTGATTTTTCAGTGCTTGATCACCCAGGAGGCTTTATCAGGTATGAATACTTGGGAACCATCTGCTAACTCTGTAATGGTATTTTAGGATTTGTGACAGACACCAGAAAAAATAAAACTGCGTGTTAGAAAATAACACAAAGTGAAGCCTGCTTCTCTGCAATACATTCCACTGCTCCACATCTGGCTTTCTCACTCCTGCCTTTTAATTGTTTTCAAATTAGCTACAGTTAATGTGTGAATACAAATTAAAATTACTACACGGATTCAATTTCTCCCCACCTTTCATACCAAAGATAGCTCAGACGTTTATAGCTGCATTTATCTCTACATCAGATTGCATTACTTGCGTGGTAAAGATTTCTCTCCTCCCAAAAGGAAGTCAGCAGGACCCGGGTTATTGTATTTAGCTATTGAACCTTGTTGTCAACATTTCTTAACATTCATTTGTGTAAGTCAAAGAACAAAACCGAACAGGAACGGGCTTGGAGGCACAATATCTACATATTGTCTGATGTAAATAACACTCCTAGACATGATTGGCATTCTCCAAACAACAATCATTGTTATTGAAATGTGCCTCTATTCCCCTTGTTTTAATACTGAGAATGATTATGAAATCTCTTTGGGTACAATAAATCAGCTGAAAGATGTAATAACATGTTTCAGCTGTTGGAATGGATGTTTGATTACAGCTCTGAGGGTTTTTTCCTCATGTTGTTTCTAGTTTAATTCTTAAACCATTCTATGACTTTGGAAAAAATAGATTCCACACATCAACAGCAAATATACATTCTTGTTTGCAGAGTTTGGGTAGCTAAGCACGAATCAAGTTGCATTTTTACAATGCAGGGAAAATATCTTTCTATTAGAGTTTTGGTTAAAATATTAAGTTAAGCTCTCACTTGAAATTATATTCAGCAAGCATTTAACTTTAGCACCTAAGTAAACACAAAAAAAAAAAAAAAAACAAACAATAAAAAAGGACAAAGAATTAAATTTAGGACCAAAGAAAACAAAAAAAAAAAAAAAAAAAAAAAAAAAGATAAAAAAAGGAGGGTAGAAAAAAGAGAGAAAAGGAGTCTTCAGTCAGACTGTGTTTGATCTCCAGACACACACAAAAAGATCTGGCTTTCCTCCCCCACCTCCCTCCATGATACTGCAAACGTCTCTTCAAGTAAGTGATAGCAGAATTAATTTGCCCCAAAATGGTCAAGTGTAAATGGAGGAAAATTATTTCCCCCTGATTTTACACTGTAGCAGCCCCACACAAAAGATGAAGGCAGTGAGAGCGCTCTGCGCAGCGGCAGCGGAGGCCAGACAGCTGGACAGGGGCTTTTGAAGGATCTGAGAATCTGTGTACAGCAAAGGCAGCACAGCGTCTCCAGCTCACTCTCCCAGAAAAGATTCTGGCAAATAATGCCTTTCCCTTAAGTGTATTTTGTGAAGGAGAAAAAGTGAAGAAAAAATAACTATGGGAAACAAAAAGATTAGTACGTGGGTGGTTTCCTTCTCCAATCAACACTCCCTTGGCATCCTAAGGGGCTGGCCCTGTGCTGATGAGCAGGCTATGGTGGCTGCATGCACAGGCCTTGATGTGCTCCCAAACTTTGCAAGTCCAAAGAGGCAACTACATTCAAGGCTGGTGGTGGGAAAATTCAGAGAAATTTGGGGTTTCCTGAGGTCTTTAGAACTGCTCAGTGATGTGCTGCCAACATTTCAACAAGAGGCTCCTAAGAGAGTTCCCCCTTTGGCCTGTGATAAACCCAGTGCCCCAATAGTGTGCTTGCTTGCCAAGAGGAGGGGTGAGGGATGAGAAAACCGTTCAAGCATTTTCCTCTTTAAAAGGAAACACTTTCTCATCATCATAATCAAAAAAGAGGTTATCCTACTGGGAGAACAACCCCACACCACCCATTTGGGTAGAACCACATATACTCTATTTCCCTGCAAGAAAGAGAATATGGACTTGTATTGGAGAAATCGGATTCTGGATAGCAAGATGTCCAGCCAGGAAAGAGTGTGCAAGGTCCCCACCATTTCTCCCAGGGGTCTGGAAACACTCCTGCTAACCTAGAAAACAGTCAGGGGTAGCTATTAAGGGCAGCTCTAAGGTAACACTCGCACACGTGGAGCTCCCCAGGGCCTGATCCAGAGCATGCTACAATTGGGCACATACTGCAACCCAGCTCCCACCTACGTAGCAAGAGAAGGAGGCTTCCAATTCCCTTCCCTCCTTCATTTATTGTGTAGCCTGTCACTGCTCCTGAAATAGGTGGGCTTTTAAATTAGGACACAGAACTCGCTCTTCCCTAGAGCCACTGGCACAATCAAGACA
Organism: Merops nubicus; assembly: GCF_000691845.1. Classification (NCBI taxonomy): domain Eukaryota; kingdom Metazoa; phylum Chordata; class Aves; order Coraciiformes; family Meropidae; genus Merops; species Merops nubicus. The sequence goes on along the minus strand of NW_008594559.1, from coordinate 33,430 downwards.
ATATTTCTATTATTCAGTGGAATTATAGAATACCTTTAAAAAGGTATTCATCAGTTAATTCACTCCCCTCTTTTTGACCTTTATTCAAGGGGAAAACTGCCAACTGCACAAAATCCTGCCAGCTCCAAGAAGCTTAATTGTGCAGATTACAGTCTGTTTGTAACACAGATTATTAAAAGCACACTTGGACCCTTCATGTCTCCACGTTTGATTCAGCAATAGGTTCTGCAATAGATAAAGGAGATTTGTTTTGATCCCCTCCTTGCAGATGCAGAGTGCCTTACACCTTTTGTATTCCAGGCTCCATCATCCGTGACCTTTTCGCATAAGTGATGGAGCCACAATAGGCTGCACCATGCTGTAACTCCCAGCTCACCCCTTTCTGGCTGCAAGAAAGGCAGGAGGAGATTCACTTCATGGTTTATATCGTATTCTTAAAAAAAAAAAAAATTAAAAATACGCTTCTTTTATTCTATAAAGAGCACACTTCTCTGAGAAACTCTGGGTCTATGAGGCACAAAAGCCAAGCATGGCTATTTTTGAAAGCACAGCACATCATATTTTTAAAAAAGGAAAAAAGTGAAAATTGCCTTTTGAACTTCAGAGAATGAGGTGAAACACAGAATCTGAATGGAAAACTTATCCTAGAAATAAGTGAAGTGAAATTATTTCCTTAGGTTCAATTTTTTTTTTCTCTCTCTCTTTCCCAGGGTACAAAATTAATGAGAAAGCAATCTCCTCACCTCCCAGAAAACTTAAACCATTTACACTTCCAACTTGCTTACTAAAGCACAGAGATCGCCTTTAATTTCTAGGTATCACTGGGTAACTACAAATAATCCTCTCTGCTCCAGAACTGAGGCTTGATCCACAGACAACCATTATCAGTGCAGGGTCTGGGTGGGGAAACTTCAAGCTTTTACCTTGTATCTTCATTCCTCAGTTTCCTGCTCCCCAACACTGCCATAATTAAAAATCAAGGAACTTTTCTTTACATACTGTGTATTTTGTGAGGCTATTGCATGCACTTTGCTGCCCTTAAAAAAGAGGGGAATCTGAGCAGAGACACCATAGCTGTGGACATTTATGTCAGCCAAGGATTCAGGACTGGCCGGCAAGAGAAGAGAGGGGGAGTCACACCAAGCTCAGCTCACACTCCCCACAGTGACCCTGCTGTGGCTTCTCTCCTTGTTTAATGTCTTATAAGTGAAGTAGGAGGTGGCAACAGCTTTCCTTGGTGTTAATGTGCTTTTGGACTCTTGATAAAAACATTTTCCTTCCATAATTGCTGCAGAACACCAGAATAAAAGTGCAGAATACGCTCAATTTGAACATGCACTTGTAGCTGTGTGCTCGTTCTTTACTGCTGTACTGTTGAGCAGTTGTATGTGGAACAGATAGAGGAAAGCCACAAACTAATTTTGTAAATGTATTTTTTTTTCTCCAATAGTAAAGAAGTGATGAGTTTTAGATGAGAAAGAACTTCTATCTGCATCTCAATGAACTGAAAATTCAGAAAGAAAACTCCTACAGTCTTCAGAAGTACCCAAGAGTGACACAAAAGTACAAGTCTCCTGAGATTTTAGGATGAAACTAAACGGAGTCAGCAAACTAAGAGGATGACAAGGATGGAGGAAGACCGAGACACTCCAGAACTACTGTGATAAATGAAATCAACAACTTCTTGTCTTTAACAAAATAGTGCTAGTCTTGTGATGCATACCGTAAGCTGTCATGCTATTTTTATTATGCTCCAGCAAAAACTGCATAACTAGCAGCTCCCTGCATGTCCAGTCCTCAGTATCAGATGCTACCTGTCACTTTCAGCACAGCTGCAAATAATTCACTTGATGATCTTAAAGGTATTTTCCAACCTGAATGATTCTATGATTTGATGAATTATGGGAAGAACTGCCAGGGCCACATCTCAAGCCAGCCTGCTGCCCACGCTGCTTTGTCAAATGACACAGACTTCCAGCTTTGTGTGGCTGCTCCCCAGCTGTGCCAGCCTGGCCCTCCCCAGCACCTCTGCCCTAGGACTGGGGTCTCTCCGCTCTCTCTTTGTGCCTTTGTCCCAGCAAAGCTGCACCTCAGTGCTACAACCACAACTCCTGACCAGTGGCACAGGAAGTCCTAAGAAGCTGGCTGGGAGCTGCCCATGTGCCTGCGGGCTTCACGCAGCACTACACGCTCTCCAGCACTCCCCCAGGAAGGGTATCTGCAGGGGTCTGGGAGAACTGGAGCTCCCAGAATGTACAGCAGGCTGTAGAGAAAATGCCCTCAGACCTGCCTCTCTGAGACCTCCAAGGCCTGCCACACTGGTGCTGGATGACAGATAGACACTCCAGCTGCTTATCACCACCGACACGTCCCTATACTAGGGAGAAAGGACCAAGAAAGAAACACATATTTCCAATAGTTCTCCAGTTATACAAGAACACTATGTAAGTCCCTGCAGGGAGACGAGGAAACCATGCTACAGCAACATCTCAGTCAGCTGGTAGACAGTCATATGATAGCCACAAACAAAACCACCGTTATATGATGCAGCTTCATCTTCCCCCAAATTAAAATCAATACCTTTTGGTGATGATCATGTTTAAACTCTATTTTCAGCTAAGACACAGCATCAAAATATTAACAGCTTCTTAAAACTACAGGATTTGGAAGCTGTGCTACACTCCAATGCTTAGCACTTTCTCTGTTCTGGTTATTGGCACCCCCATCATCACAATCTTTGAGTGATTTGCTAACAGAAATGGCCTTTGACTGAATAAAGCAGACACTATTCTGTATAAATACAAACTGTGAGACTAAGCAATGGGCCTCTTGCCACACATGCCAGGTACACCAAATTTATTACAACACCTCAGAGTTTTCGCAGAACCAGAATGAAGTTATATGAGAATTAACTCCCTAAGGTAAAGAGCCCATGTAAAACTTGGAGCAACATGCACAATAAACGTGCCTGCACACTTGTACACAATGTGTGATTAAGTTTTCTTCTTATATTCAGTGGGAGATATCCAGGAAAACAATACATACAGTGGTAATTTCTGTCACTTTTGACCAGTTTTAGTTGCATATTCTTTACCGTAATTCAGAAAGAGAAACAATTTTACATTAGCCCATGAACTCTCATTTCATACATTGGTATTTCTCCTTGTCTTCCTTTTTTCTTCTGTATTAAAATTAGATCCAGTTTTTCTCATAAAATGCATTTCCTGTTTGTATAGAGAAAGTCCATCTCTTCTACATAATTACATTATGCAATCTGTAAACAAAGATTTAATCATCTGGAGGTTTTCAGCAAATCTATTATGTGGCCCAAAAGTACATTAGAGAACTAGATAGACGTTTTTCAGCATCTATCTCTTCTTCCATATATCTTTTTAAATTTCTGGTTGGATATCCGTTGTGCACCTGTTAAAACTATTTGTCTACTGCTGTTTAAGAAACTGGCTTTCTGATTAAGAAAGAGCTGTTTCACTATTCTCGTCCATTCCAGCCAAAGTTTTCCTTTACTTATGAATATAATTTCCTCTATCTACAATTCAAATGGGTTTGTCCTATGAGATCAATGCAGTTTTAGCCTCAACACCCTTAGCTGTTGTTTCCCAGTCTAAATAAAATAGACTTCATTTAGATCAAAATGTATAATATATTGTTGTCTCTCGCAGTATAATTTAAAAAAACTTAGTTGTTTAATTAGAAAATTTCTCAAGATGAGAGAAGCGTATTCTAAAAGCCCTGGAAGATGGGGTTTGCCACACCCATGCCCACTCCTCTCCCTCCTGCCCTGGTAGGCATGGCTCTGCAGTTAGTCACCCTGGAGGTGCAGTTTTAGCCGAGCTGGGAGAAGTCAGAACTGCAGCACTGGGTGTGATCTTCCTTTGATGGCTCAGAAAAGGATCATTTCCCTTCCTAGTCATGGCTCTACCTCATTCAATAAGGGCAAGTGCTTAGGAAAAGATCTCGTTTCTAAAGATGACAGACACAAAAAGTCACTGCCCGCCACCGCAGAGGCCGCGGTGGGACAAAAGAACAACTTCTTAACCTACCCCATCTACAGATACCCAAGGCACTTCTCAATTTGATTTGCCAAGTCCACGCACAACTGAGAAAGTTGGAGTGTTACTGCTATAATTATTTTATTCCTTTTCTTTCCATTTTCCTGCCTTCCCCACCCCTGGGCTCTTTAAAGAAAGACTCCCAGGAGATTCCATTCAAGTGGAGTGAAAACAGTGTCAGTGGGGGCTAACTTCTGCAGCACAGGTTGTTGTCACCAGTGACCTATTCAACAGCAGCAGCATCAGCCTGGCTTTGTCTTCTGCTCCACTAAACAAACTGATGGCAGACTCAGTCCCGCTGCAGAAATACTGAGAATTAAAGAAAGCACAAAGGGAGCAGGCAGCAGGGTTGAAACATTTAGTGGAAATAGGGGAGCTGGTCAATAAAAGGGGATGGAGACTGGATCAAAAGGGGCTGACTTACAATGAGACATGGGCTAAAAAGGGGTGTGCACTCTCCCACAGGTCAAAAATGACAAAACACTGTGCTCCTGAATCTGTCACCTTCTGCACAGTAGGGAGGGATCTGGGGGCAACAAGAAATGCAAAGTTAGCAACTCAGTATATAGACAATGTTACAAAGGAAAAAACCATAAAGGGTGAAATTCTGTGGTGCTTGCAACAAGCTGGGACCACTGACCTCAACGAACCAAACAAAAGAGATGTTTACAGAAGATATTGGAAAGAAAGAGAAACAAAGATAAGGAAGAGTGAGATTTTGGTTAAGGGATTCATCTGGGACGTGGGAGAGCTGGGTCCATTTCAAGACTCTGCCATATATTTCCTGTGGGACCAGAAGGCAGGCATTTAATCTCTGCAGTTCAGTCCTCATCAGTGAATAAATACGTAGGGAGAGGCTACAACATGTACTTTGCATGTGACATCCCCTGAGCTCAGCCATACTTCACTCATGTAAAAGAAACGGTTGTTGAAACATGCGGATGTGAAAAATTCCAAATTTTGAATTTTTCAGTTTTGCAGGCATTTAAGTGGATCACGCTTATTCTTAAATAAGTTTTCAAAGCATTAAACTTCCAATCACACCTTTCTATCATTTTGTACCTTTGAGGCACTGAATACAAATATCCAGCTGGTGTCCAGTGAATACAGATACCTGAAACTAGCCAGAGATTTTTCCCTTCTCTCTTCTTCTGTGTTTCCTATTCTACCTTTTGCTCTTGTGTGGTGTTCCAAAACCCCTTCTCTTCTGGAAAGGTTAGAGGACAAAGAGTGAAACTGTAATGCTTGTGACTTTCCAAAACTAGGGGAAAACAAACCAAAACATTAAAGATATTTGAAAAGAGTAATTTCCTCACTTTAACAGGGTTTGGCATATTTTCAGTGGAAAAGGAGATATTTTTCATCCTTTCTTTTTTCATGTAATTTCATTTTATATAAACATATTTCCCTCCTTACCTTTTTGCGGAGAGATTCCCAGAAGAGTCAAACAGCTATGGAAAATAGAACACACACTTCAGGAACATTTTTTTTCCCCTGAAAATCTGAAATTAAACCATGTCCCCACACACACACACATCATGAGAAGTTTCATCTGATTAGACTCTGTTCTATGCAACCATCCTTTACAATAATAACGGAGGCTTCTGGATCTTGCAAAGGTACGCCAGCACCCATGGGAGTGGCTGTGGAGTGACTGCAGCCAGAGGGGAATACATCTTGTCTACCTGGAGGTAAAAAAACTGCTTTCCTCTGTCACAGCAGAAAATAAGGCAGGTGGGGTCTTGTGCCTAGCATGTAGCATCATTACATGTCCTGGACAGTACAAAAGACCTGCCTGTATCCTTCAAACCTGCATGCAGAGATGGCATGAAGATCACTGCCCCACGGAAGAGCTGCTACGTGTCAGACAGAGCTGCCCAAGTGTGCCTAGAGAATGCCTGAGCTGCCTAATCATCGGCTGCTCTCAGCTACAGTAGTTCCACAGAAATCCATTCCCAGATCTGTCCTCAGAGTTTAAATGCTGGCCACCTGGCTGATACTCTCACAAGTAATAAAATAATTCAAACAGGTCAAGTTACCAACTCAGAAGCAGTGAGGGGTTTTTTTTGCTTCCTGCCACGGAGAGGAAAATTTCCAGTCTCCGTTCAGAATTGGCCATCATTATTAAATGCACACATGGATGGGCTTTTTGGCCGTGATATAAATGACTTAAAGCTGTGATTCAAATAGGTCTATAAAGTGCTCCTATGATGTTCCTCTCCCTTCTTTTTTCCTTTTTTTGAAACTGTCTCTGCTCCACTGTTCTTTGTAGAGATAAGCCCTTGAAAATAACCCTTCTTAAGGTGTAAACTTGGTGACTGTACATTATAGTTAAACATTTGATTTGTTATAGGCTGGAAAAATAGAGAACTTGAAATCTCTTCATGGTGTATTAAAGGTCACACAATTATAATAAAATCTTGCTCCAGCAGCTCCAGTCACAGACAAAATCAGTCTCAAATTTCCAGTGAACAATGAAGTCCCCACAGAGTTTCAGCTTCCCCGGGAAATCAGGGTACCTCAGGCTGTGTTGATTTTAAGGATGTCCTGAATGCCCATCGTAAAAGACGTGTTACTCAACACAGTCAGAGCTCTTGTGGGGTCCTCATGTTGAAAATATGCTTTTTATATTACAGCCATTTGGGGCATAGCATTTTTCTGGTTTCAGAAACTTTAAAAGCAGCCAGCTCTGCTCTGTTCGGGTGAGACGCTACCAGCTTGAATGTCATTTTGTAGTATTCCACACATCAAAATAAAATAATAATAATACAGAACAAAAATCTACATCCTCACAATACAAGCTAATCTTCCAGCTTCTCATCAAGCGAAGCATATTGACAACTGACAATAGGCAATTAATAGATTAATGAGCATAGCTCTTATCTGTCTACATTATGAGTTTATCTGGTTGTAACAGGATGAACACAACACGGGCCTGTGCTCACAGGAGTGCTGTCCCTATAGAAATGAGATCATTGCAGCAAGATATGAATGCAGTATTTTGATTACCAGGTATCGCTCAATGGAACAGGACCCCCCCACGCACACTTTATTCTATACATTTTTAAATTATTCAAGGGCAAAGAACAGAATATAATTTACTAGAGAGAGAATTAGAGGAAAAGGTTTTATGAAAGCAGGAGAGATTAGGTTTTGATCCAGGGTTAAGACGACTGCCTCTGGCACTCACAGAATCTGTCAAGATAGGTGATGGAACGTTAAAAAAAACCCTTCCCACCTAAAAGTGAACCTAAACCCAGTGAGGCCTGCAGTGCCAAATAATAAAATGCACTTTAAAAATCCTTTGATAATTTAAATGAAAAAAACCCAGACGCACAAAGTAATTTTTCAGTGGGTCTAACTCCAAAGAATGGGGTGTTTGTTTCTGGCGGTGGTAAGCTCTCTCACACCACCTGCAGAAGTGCAGAGGTGCCCCCGGGGGTGCTGTGCTTCCGTGGAACCTGAGGAAAGGCAGGCCTTCCAAACGGCCCCCAGGTATGGATCTGGGCAGCCAGAGTGCCATTATCTCAGTGGCCTCCTGATGTTCCTGGCCGGGTCCCTGGCGGTACCTTCGCCAGCTACCCCCCAGCCCGGGGCTCACACGTTTCCCATGCCCACCGCGGGAGGATGCCAGCTCTGCTCCCCCACCCCCAGAGCAGAGCTCTGCCCGCTTCTGCTCGCCTCCATAACCAAAGTGGTCTCAGTGGGGCTGTTTGTATGGGTAAAGTGAATTTGCCCTTGATAGCATTTGAAAGTTTCAAAATGAATATTGTGATGTTTTGTGGGTTGGCAAACACAATCTGGAATTTGCTGTGTGGAAATTGTTGTTCTGCTCCAGAATTATGCAGGCCTTCATAATGACTAACGACATGAGACAAATGCAGCATGACAGCTGCATGTTGATCATTCTATACAGTTTTGCTTATAGGTTATTTATTGGGTTTCTTTCAGAGCCCAGTGCAGCTAAGAAAAACACCAGTGGAGTGAACTTTGGATCAGGCTTGACATTATTCTGTTGTAAAGGGCTGCACAGTAAGAACCGAGGGATTTATTCTGGTTTGGATCAGGCCTCTGCATGGAAATGGGGCCATAGTCCTGATGATGACAGTCTCCCAGGAATGTCACTGTGGTGGTCCCAGGCACTGCTGTGCCAGCCACTCTGCTGTTTTAAACAGCGACCATGTTGTGACAGTGGGAAGGGGCTCAAAGGCTACTTCTGCATGTGTCTGTCTGGATGAAGAAAGGAGCTGTACAAGCCCAGGGAAATATGGTATTATTATATACTGCTTTGAAAAGGGAATTTGGTTTGTGTCTCATTTTTAAAAGCTAATATTCTTTTATCTGATCAAATGGTAAACAGCATTGGTAAATCAAGTTCTGATGGCATATGTATTTGCAAACAAAACTTTATTTTCAACCTTTTCAAAGATGATCCCACAAATCTGTGTTGATATCCTCTGTGGTCACATTCTTTACGAGCCTGGCAAATAGAACAGCTTCCTATTCACTGCTTTAAACCATGTACATGCACTCCTACATTTCCAAATTGAATGGGACCTTCTAGGCATGCAGTGAAAAGCAGCTTTGGAATATTAGTGTAGAGGGGGACAGAATGTTTTCCAAATGCTCATTTTATTCTATTCTTGGATATTCTATTCCACAGAAAACCAAACTAAAACTTCCCACTGAGAACTGCAGTGTGTCATTCAAACGCATCCCTGAGTAAGGCACTCTGCCTCGGGGATAAGGTGTGCATGGATGCCTCCCAGAGCACCCTGCTACACTGAGCTGAAGCTCCTGGGGCCCCCGAGGGGAAAGGTACAGACAGCATGACACAAAGACTGAAAGATATTACTACAGTTCTTTTAAATACATTCCTTCCTTGGATACTGCCAGCCATCATTTTAGCTGTGTGCCTCAGGACTAATATGGTATAATGGCCCTGTCACCTTGCTTCCTCACTCCTCTTCCCAGAGTTTTAGACACTGATATACTGGAAGGCACCACAAAACCACTTGTACTATCTCCTGGCAAAAACAAGCCATGAGTATTTAATGCAGCTCGGTACATTTGCTCCTTATGCTCATGGTAAAAGTGGGAGAGAAGTCCCAGTCACTAGTCTCTAGAACTTCCAGGAGAAGGATTCAGTTTTATGGGTTGGTGGGGGATCTGTCTTTCACAGTTTTTGGGGAGAGCTGCTGACAGAACTATCAAGAAACATTCCCTGCCTGTTTTACTGGGAGGTGCATCCCAGATTAGAGGACAGGAAACAAATATGAGTAAAGCAGTTGTGACTCACTTGGTTTCTTTGACACTATGACATGTAGCGTATCAAAGAAAGAGATCACCACTGAACTCTGATGGAAAATAACTGTAGCACTGAGCAGAGCAGCCCTTTGCACACAGAAAATTACTTCAGTTCTTTAAGCAGGTGATGCCCTCTTGTTAAATTTAAAAAAAAAAAAAAAAAATCTTCCTGATCCTGTGTTTGACTGTGTGGACCAAAACCACCCTGACAGAGAATAAGGGGAAGAGAAACAATGACTGAGAGCTGACATTGGTGACTGGAATAAAACTACTTACGGGCAACAGCTTCTGTTGACTTACAATCGTGCTGCTCCATTGAGGTCAGGGGAAGCAGCAACGTTTTATCTTAGCTAAGATTATCTGGACACAACTGTTTCTCATTTTTATATTCTAATGAATACTTTAACGTGCATAAACATTTTCCTGTGAGGGAATTAATGAAGTTGTACTTAGATCTATGGATATGTTTACAGCTCTTTGTTTAGGACATAGGGAAAAAGAAGGTCCTTTAAGAAATCAGCTACATGAAGCAACAGAGGCCATTATCCAAAACAGAGATAGCAAGGCCTTTTCAAAACAGCATTTGAAGCAAATTACCTTCAAAAGTGGAATTGCAATGCTGAAACAGGCAGGACAAAATTTCAGACACCTTAAGCATGAGCTAGGAGGATAAAAAACCCTAAAACATAACAGACAGAAGCAGGTAAGAGTCTTGGCTCAGGGATGCTTTAGACCTGATAGCAAACACATTAACCACTGTAGAACCTTTCCTAGGCTCAGGAAAGGCAACTGGAATTCGTACATTCTTTCCAAATAAACAGGACTGCACCACAGGTAGAATCAAATTTGGTATTAAATCCTCCTTTCACTAGTGATCTTTGCTGCTCCCTCCCAGCCTGGAAAACCAGCTAGCAATTTGACTCAAAAGGATAGCACAAAGCAAACGCATGAAAAGCCAGTGAGGAGCGCCACGGGCGCGCTCTTCTCTCGCCATCAGAGCAGGGCTCTGTGCTCCCAGCCACCTCGGACCTCTGCTTCAGTCTAAAATGGAAACAACGTTGCAGAAGAGAGTGAGAGTCACAGATCAGGAGACCACTCGGTGAACTCTGGAAGAAGGAGCTCTCCTTCTGGCCTTCAGCATTTTTATATCTGCATTGCCTCCCATATGGCAAGCGCTGTCTACATGGGGAATACCTGTTTCAGCTCCATGCACAGAAGTGATTTCTGCTTAAAATATTTGTGGGGAAACATCGGTTTCAGATGTGTGACACACAAACCTCAATTAAAATAGAGTAGGTTTTTATACAAATATAGATCTCTTTACAAATCTCATGTTTTGTGAGATGACAGCAGCTGTGAGTGTAAAACAGCATATAGATATTTTGTTGCAACAGCAACAATTTAAAGATCAGACCTTTTCCTATCAGATCCTCCATACTGATTTCTAAGAGTGTAATGAAATACAAAGAATGTTTGCAAAGTAGAATGCTTGCATATGCTTCATTAATTAGTTTGGCATGGGCTTCAGCAACCAAAGCTGCATGTGTTTTTATATAGGCCTGGGCAATCCAGCTTAGATTTTTCATTACTCCTTTTTCTGCACTAATTGTGCTGTGTCATTTAACCAAAAAAGAAAAATAATCTGGAAATATCCTTCCAGAATAACTTCTATTGAACTTAACTGGAATGGGAGAGGTGGGACATCTTTCTTTCTCTCAGAGCTTCATCAAAGTCCTACAATAATACTGTCCCTGTAATCTTGGCACCACATTTCACAGCTCATGATGAGCTGAATTTTCAGGAGAACTGCCTGTGAATTTTCAGATAAAACAACTTCTCATTGGAGTACACCAGCTTGTTCAAAGAGAATGTTTTGGGCTTTGACAACCTCTAGATCAACACGGACAGGGATGGTTTATAAAACCACTTGTGGGGCTCCTAAATCAACATTCTTTGGCAAGGAAGTGATGGACTTCTTAGGTTGTCTGTGACACCCCAGGAGCTGCTTTATCCTCTTTTGAACAGAAATAGTAATAAGAAACACCCAATTTTTCTGAAGCCAATGATACTGAATTGCCTTTCTGTCTCCTATTCTTTTGTTTGCATCTATTCCCACAGCCAAAGATCCCAACAAAGGTCTTCCAGCACACGGAAATGCTAAATACCACCTTCTCTGGCCTGGCCACTCTGAGGAGCCAGAGGGCCACAAGGAGACAAGGAGCAGCACTGAGGGAAGTGATGCAGCAGCAGGCTCGAGAGCCTTCACACAGATTTACCTAGCTGCTGAAGTACAGGACTGGCTTGATAGCTTTTTCCATGTATTGCAGGCCTAGCTTTCACTTTGGTTTTTATTGTAGGAAAAAGCTATTTGATGCAAGTCACCTGTGGCTTGCAGTACTCACTACAAGTACTTAGTACTAGCACTTAGTTAACCCAACAGTTCACAAGAATACTCAAGAACACCCAGAAGAATCAGATGGGAAAATCCATATAAGTATCAGGCAGTAAACTCCCAAAGCAAAGGGCACGTCCTCATTCAGAGCCTGTCCTACCTCTCCATAAATGGTGACATAACTTACTGAAGGATATTCCTACACTTCTGAGAAATAAAAAGGAACAGGGAATATTTTGGAAGGGGAGTGCAAAAGGTAAGAGGGCTGGGGAACTATCTTATTTTTACATATTTATTTTCATATTCTCCCAAACGTAACGAGCATACATGTACCTTTGTGTGGCATTTCACTCCCCAGTCTATACCAAATAGCTGCAAAAGTTTCTGAAATGAGGAGGCATTTGCTCAGGGTTTATGTACTCCCTCTAAGAACACCATATCATTTCAGTTAAGACAGAGGCAGGTTCTGGACAATATTCTAAAATGTTACATGGTGTATTTCATGAAGGGCATTGCTGTTGCTGGAAACCATGCACCCGCTGGCCCCAGTGCTGCCGCCTGCATTTATAGCCCCAGCATTTTACTGAGCTTGGGTAACCACACTGGACAACACACCAGGATCAATGGAGGGGATCAGGATAAAGACCAAACAACTCTGGAGATGTCCTAGAGAAGACAAGTAAACAACAAGCCTCTGTAGAGAAAGGAGGATAGAAAATCCAGACCACACGGAAATTTACCGAAGCTTAAAGCTGCTTACAAAAAATGGCTCCAAGTGAACGATTAATTTCAAACCAGGCCAAATTGAGGAAAAGAACCTTGATGCACACACCAATTTTGTTCCTCAAAGTCAAGAATTGCCTAATCAATAGTAGTGCTAAAAGGAGATGGGTGCTCTCAGGGGTACCATTACAAAGAATTGCACTGGGTTTTAGCCACCTGGCTCCCAATTGCTTTAATAGCTGTCACACGGCTAGAGCCGGGCGCAATGCTTTAAACCCCCATGGCTCGGTCTTCCTGAGCATCCACTGCTGTCAGGTGGCAAATGTGAAACAGCAGGAGGGACTGTGAGATTTGCTCCTGTATTGACTGGTACTAGAACATGCCCAGGAATTTGCACTGGTGTTGCAAGTGTCAGTTACTGGGTGAAGAAAGGCAAAGCAGGAGAGGGCAAAAGGGGTGAGTGAAAGAAACTGCACTTAGCCCTTCCTCTGTTGATGTGTTGGTGGCAGTCTGCATCAGGTACTCACACTGCTGGGGCTAAGCTGATCAGCCCACCTCTTCCGTTAGCTAAAAATAAACTAGGACTTCTTAGGTAATGCTCTGACTGTTCCCCCCATTCCAAATTGTTCTCAAGATCTTATTGGAAAACCTTCAAGGGGTTTAAGGGTTTAAATCAAATAAAGAAGCAAACAAAACTAGAAAAATCCAAACAGAGCACGAAGTGTTGTCCTGTACAGGAACTGATTTTCTTTACACTTTCACAAGCACCAAACTCCACAGGAACAGCAGCTGGAGAGACAGAGGAAGCCAACAAAATGGGAGAGGAAGGGTTTCTTTCATGCTCATATTATGGGTAATTTTACACAAGGAGAGGTGGCATGCTGTCAACAAGATCTGAGCATGACTTGGTTCTTGGGCCTGCTAGACACCAGCTACATGAGAGTGAGCACTCTGCTCCCTTTCTCAGGCAGCTTCTGCAGCTCCAGAGCCCTCCAGGGACGGGGCTGCCCTGGTGCCCAGGGGACAGCAATGGGAGCTGGCCTCCTTGCAAGAGGTCACCTTGTCATTGGGCTTTCAGAGAACGTATGCCAAGGAATAGCAACCACTTTTTAAAAGGAAATGGGGAAATATTGTAATGAAGAAAAACAAACCAAAATGCTCCTGCTAAGTGGAAGTGGGTGGTGAAAGGGAACAGAGAGAAGAAGTAAAGCAAGGAACTTGAAACAAACAAACAAAAACACCGAAAAAAATTGAAAAAAACCCACCCAATCCTGGAACAAAACCTATGCCTACCACTTATGACGAGCGACAACAACCACCAAAAAAAAAAAAAAAGAAATAAAGAAAGAGAAGGTTTGTGCACTATCTACCTTCCTGCCAGCTGTTTAGAAGACTGTGCATCTAATGTTCAGAAGGGTAATGGTTAGACACCACTTATGAGTGAATACAGGGAATGGAAAAATCTTCCACAAAATACTAGATAATTGTTATGAGCATGCAAAAACTAGGAAGTGAGTTTTTTCTGTCTGTGATCCTGAACATATTTCACAGTATGGCCTCTTTCCGTTGAGCCCCACAAACCTTGTATGCGCTTCAGAATAATTATTGTTTTAAAAAATCAGAATGACCTGAGCCAAAGCAAAACCGTAAGAAACAGAGTGTTGAGGTTTTTACTGAAATAAAGAACAGAACTCTGATATGATGCTGGTACTTGTAGGTCTGATCCAGATCCCAGTAACTTGATAAGCTTTGAATTCCCCCATGAGCGTAGGCCTGGCTCAGGAGCCACAGAGCATTTGCAAGTGCTACTGTTATGCTGGCTTTTGCAGTCTCTCTCTTCATAGATATTAGAGCCAAACCACATCAGTTCCCCTTAGTTGAGCTGGATTGGGACTTTGGAAATCCTAGTGCACAGGAAAGGCTTAAATCCTCACCTTTGAGGAGTAAGAGTGACATAGAGCTCAGCTACTGGCTAAAAATGGCCCAAGAAAAATGAAAGTAGAAGTATTGGCAGAAAAAGGAGAAACAATGAGCAATAAAATGGAGAGGGAAATGAAATAGGAAAAATGTATGGAAGAGAAAGGCAAATAGGAAAGAATAGGGGAAACAGTAGGGCAAAATTAAATTAATCAAAAATAAGGAAAATAATTAAGCAAACAGAAACAATGAGGAACAGAGGTGGGCACTAGAACTCAGAAAGGAAATGCAAACAACAGGTAAGAGGCATACTGGAGCAGCAGAAGGAAATAGGCAATGAGAGAAAGAAAGAAAGAAAGAAAAGGGGAAGGGAGAGATGTTAGGAGCTGAAAATGGCAAGGCATAGGAGAGAAAATGTGAGAGAGGAGAAGGGAGGTAAAGAGAAGGAATTGTACAGGGGAAGGACCAGAAAGAGGAGAACAATCCTAGGGAGCCTGCTGTGGTGGGTCGCAGAGGAGTTCACAAGCCTATGCACTCCAACTATTTCTTTTTGATTCTGTGTCATTGTCAGGCTTCAGCCTGCAGCTGCAAATTGTTTGTCTGGCAGTTCTGGTAGGTTTGATTCAATAACTCCTGTAAGAGGGCAGGCAGGATATCAATGCTGCTTTATTGCCTTTTTCTCTGCCTACAATAGCAATCCTCCAGTTATACAGTATTATAAAGTGCCATCACTGGGGGTTGTATCTCAGCATAGTCACATCTCATCTTCCTAGACTATAATAAGCTGGCAAAAGGAATAGTCTGAAACTACGTGAGCTTCATGAAATGATCATCATTGAGGCCTAAAGACTGGTGAGAGGGACAGGCACTGAGCAAACAACAGACCCTCACTTCCCAAGAACCACAGTGGGGGCTAGCTACATCCCACAGGATCAGCTCCACCAAAGGTACACAGTCATCTGGATCAAGTCTCACTTTAGCTTCTAGCACACCAAACGAGCATTCTGTAAAGCTGCAGCCACTGCTGGGAACAGAGAAGAGCCCATGCAGTCCTGTCAGTTGGGTAACTTCTTATGCCTCTCTCCAAATCCTCTGGATGTGACCCCTCTTGAAAAAACAATCATGCAGCAACATTTAACATAAGATTGGACTGACTGACCAATTTCCAGTTCCTTCTGGAAGCTGGTTCCTTCAGGCTGAGGGGTGTCCCTCACCAGGCTGACATAACGAAATTTCCCTGGCCTTGAGTGTGTATAATCTATCAATAAAAAGAGGCTTTCAGTTACACAATGCTGTCAAATAGCACCTTTCATAAACACTAAATTCAAGTTAAAAATGTCACAGCAAAACGGGAAAATCACCATGGAAAAAACTGCCTGTGAGGCATTTTATTGGTGTGTCTCTTAAGAAAGAAGTATTGCTGGCAGTGTTCTGGTTAACACCCCACGAATCAGAACAGAACTTCTCGTTCAGGCCCAGTCATTACAAATATTGGAAACAGCTTAAAAGAAAGAAATCCCTTCTGTCCGCTTAAACTTTATCTCATATATATATGCATATATATATATAAAAATTCCTGTTTCACTGTAAAAATCATATGTGGGTATGTTTAGAAATCACTGTGACTTTGCACTGCACTTTATTCCATAGATTTCCATCCTTTTGAGTCACACTGTTCAACCACCTACTTAATCTTAATTAATTTGCGATTGCTCCCTCAACATTTCAGCCTTTCATGCCAGAGAGCAATTCCTCTCATTTCACTTGTCAAGGCTCCCTGTAATAATGAAAGTTCCCATAGGTCACCTCTATTGTGCCCTATTTCTTTAACCCTTTTAACCTTCTCCCCTGATGAGGGTTCTTAAACCTGGAGCTGTCTGGGCTAAGGCAAAACTAAAACTTCTCCTGCGAGGGGACAGCAACTGAACCCCTACTGCACTAGTTCTACAGAAAATGTGACTGTTGCCAGGAGATTTCCATTCTCCAATACCTTCACATTGTCACAAGATCCTATTTGTTTTTTTCCAAGCAATCATACACACAGAACTGCTGGGATTTTTCTGATAATCCCAGGTCTGTTTTTTCTTTGAGACATTGAATAATATGCACTCTGCTGTGGTTCACTAGCTCTAGTCTTACTGTCCAATATCCAGATCCTCCTCAGCTTGGTGAGCGTTGCTTCTTACTGTTTGTTCGGTCTTTACATTTGGCAGAACAATCAATGTCTGCTATTTTACTTGCTTTAATCTTTCAGAATAAAAATGATAGGCAAGATTCTGAGCTGCTGTAAGTTGGCACGTCCCTGGCATCACTTCACCGGTCCAGCTTCATACATTAAATAGGTGCTTCCACACAAACCTGGAGGGCAAGCTGCCAATTTGAATTTTCCAGTGGTTACTTATGACCAATAGCTGTTTCCCAAATTGTGGCTCTGCTTCATGATTTA
>NW_008594559.1:0-16544 GCF_000691845.1 Merops nubicus | reverse complement strand
AGGGAAAGTCCCAACACAGCCTGTGGGCAGGTATGCATGCTTGTGCACCAAGGAAGAGTGTGAGTGGGGGGTAGCTCAAGGTGTCCTAAATTAGCCCAGTTCTCACAAGAAATCTGTGTTAAAAGAAAAAAAATTGCATTTTTTAAAGAAAAATTTTACATTGCATCATATTCCAGAATCTCTCTTCTTTTGTGCAATCTGTTCATTCCATGGAAAACAAAATATTTCTGACCAGCAAAACAGTACTAACTCAAACAACTGTCATCCCTACACACAGCCCTGGAGGTTGTGCATCTTTACAGGGAGGAGACAACAGTTAGTTCAAAGTAATTCAGTGCTGACTGGATTGGGGATAATTTTCTGGCAACTGAGGAAGGGATTGAGACAAAAAAAAAAAAATTCAAATAAGTACAATGGAGTCACAAGATAGTAACACCTTTCAGTCTCTAGAGACCTTGAACTGATTTGAACTGGTCTACCACTTAAATGGAGAAAACCTATTATCCCATCACTAATCTCTTGAGCCATGGAGTCTCACTTGAACCAATTTTTTCTCCAACAAGCTATTTTACATATTTCACTTAGACCACAATCTTTATGGGAGAAACTTATCACGTGACTTGTGTCAAAAGAGAAGTACCCCTCCCCTTTGCATTTCTGTTTACTCTTGGATTTGTGGCTAGCATGACAGAAATATTAAATATGTTCCTCTTCTTCTCTCCTTATGGAACCCTGCTTTTCTTGCATATTCACAAAATAAAAGAATTTCTTCAGTTTTTGGAAGACTCAGCCTAGAAGCATGCATTGTAGAGTTGTGGGTATGTTTTTTTTTTTTTTTTCCCAGATAAATGTCAATTTGTTGCCTTCAAATGTCATAGCAGTCATCAGTATAAGGCTGATACCTCCTCAATAGCTCTGCAGCCCAAGGGTCAAATGCAGGATCTGCAGAGTAAGAACTGAAGCATAGCATTGCTAAGGATCATATTTGCAGAAGCAGTCTTCATCTTTTGGTGCAGTCACGGGCACAAAAAGGCAGAGACAGTGTCCACAATTATATAAAGAAGCTGTAAGTAGTAATTAAGAATGTCTTAAAAATTAGACCTTTGGAGTCTGGTACTGGACTTGTAAAAAATTAAGACACCATATTGGGAAACCATTTATGAAAAGGGGGCTGCAAATGAGCCCATCCTATCTGTGGTAGGGCAAAGCTGAGAGCCAGGGAGGTCGGGGCTGCAGTTTGGTGACCAGCCCACCAGAACTCTTTCTGGTGAGAAAGCGACCACACGTTCATGCTCAAACCTCTTGACCTCTCTCACTGCTTTTCCACTGTTTCTTGCACTGATAGGAACTAGTTTTGTCTACTTAGTACTTTCTCTTCCTTAAGCATTATCCCTGCAGTTCCTCCCACCACTGAACTTATTCAGCCTTCTCCATCACTCCTGGAGTTAGAATCCATGCCTTCCAAAAACCAGTGCTTTCTTCATTTCAGGCAGCTGATCCCCCTGCTCACCCCGCAGGTCACACTGCCGGAGCAGCGCTGCTGTGATACTGCTCCTCTGGCAGCAATTAGAATCAAATCAGCACCAGGCTGTTTATAAAAAGGGATGCTGCCATAATGACACTATCAATTCTTCCAAACATTGTAGCTATTTATCAAGTGATTAAAGTAGAGTAACTTACTCCAGTTTTACTAGCCTATTTTCCATTGGAACTTAAAAGGTTTTACTGCCTCAAGTAGGGCACTCGGCCTGCTAATAATTTCGATTTTATTACATTATCATATTTTTTAGATTTATTTCTAGGTTTTGCATAAGATTCAAATTGTTACCCGGTTTATAAAATAAGATAAATTTATCTTGGTCAAAAATCACATTCAGATAATTATCTTGCTGGTTTGGCAGATAATTTTGTTTGTAATATATTGAAAATGCTTATTTTTTGTTTTTCTAACCTCTCATTCCTGAAAAAACGGCTATTTTTTCTCTCATGCAGGCATCTCTATCTCCCTCTCACTGCCAAGAGCTGTCATGTCTCCTCCCATTCTCCCTTTTCCATTAGGGGAAAACCAAACAAAACGTGGCTGCCCTTGGCTCGCCAGTGAGCTCCCCTGGACACCTGTACTCCTGGCAGGCAGAGCTGGGCTGACCTCTCTGCTGCCTGTGCTGTGCTGCAGTGTTGGGGCTCGTGGGCAGTGGCCACCAGGAGAATCCCTCACTGTGGTCAAGGCAACACTTAGCAGAGCCAAGTGTAGGCAACAGGCACACCGGCAGACACTGTGACAGCCTCTCACCTGACCAACGCTCTGTGGTGTGCAGACAGCATCACTGTGCTCCTCAACAATTCCCTGCTTCTCTCTGTTAATGAAAACATTAGCTGCTGAGAGCTGACAGGAAAAAAAAACAACACTTCTTAAAGAACCAGCCAGGGTGTCACTGTCTGAATCCTTCTCCCTTTGCCTTCCCCATCAAGCCCTGGAATTCCTGAAACTGCTGCACTAACTCCCTTAAGTCCACACATCTCCATCCACCTGCTGAAAGTAGCAGGCTGCAGATAACCCCCGAGCCTGCCAAGGCAGTTATTTCAGAACCAATTTAGTCAGATACTAAGTATCTGCTAAAACTCCCAAATTATCAGAAATATACTACTTATCAAGTGTCAGAAGAAAGCTGCAGTAACTAACTCCAGAATAAGCAAATCACACCTGTCCTCTGCCCTGCCCACAGCATCTCTGGGGAATGTTATTTATCTGAGCTCTTTCTTCAATTATCTGCACGCCTGCCCTGAACAGCCTCAGTACTTTGGCCCTAGGAGGTCTGAAAAGCCACCTACGATCTCCATCATTAGCACTTTGATTAACTGAAACTAGATTTTTTATTCAATTTACAGGAAATTTTGATACTTAAGAAGCACAAATTCACAATTAAATCAAAATTGTAAGACATTTTTTTTTTTGTGAAAAACTCCAGATAGTTCTTGTTTAGGGGAAAAATCAGCTTCAGTAAAGTTAAAGTTTCAAGTTCTATTTAGAATGCATAGGGTTCTCTTTGTGCATACAGAGCATTATTAGAAAATATATTTACACTGACATGTTTTAGCTTGATGTCAATAAGTAGTTAAAATAATATAGCTTCCCCTACTTTAAAAATTATTAAAGGCATTTGCTGCTTAGTACCAATGGAAATAGCTTTGTCACACAAGAAAAGTGAGTGGCATTCTGGTGTAGAAAAGGGATAGTGATACCCTGAGTTTTGCATAGGGAAAACAAGGATTTTTCAATTATTCTACTACATCAACATATCAAGTCCTCATGACAGAAGTATCAACAGACACCAGGTAATATCCAAAAGGTTTCAAGGTTTGATGTGGAAATAGGAACTCTTTTGAATGAAATTATTTTAGTCACATTTCTTAATATCTAATGCAGCCTAGGAGCTTTACAATCACAGTTCTCTCCCTGTAGTTTGCCCACTTCTTGCTCAAGGGCCCAGGAAGGTAGAAGATGGATCCCATGCATCCCATCCTTTTTT
Source organism: Merops nubicus (assembly GCF_000691845.1). Lineage (NCBI taxonomy): Eukaryota > Metazoa > Chordata > Aves > Coraciiformes > Meropidae > Merops > Merops nubicus. Next base: position 13,017 of record NW_008594559.1, on the reverse strand, counting down.
TTTTTTTTTTTTTTTTTCCCTCTGCTTTAATGCAGGCATAGAAAAAGAAAGAGCTCAAAATTGGAGGGCATGCAAGAAAAGTCCCAAAACAGATCTAAATCAAATTTTCTTTACAATGTTTGAAGATCAGTTTACATACTTGTGTTATTTCTAATGACAATTCCATTGTATATATACAGATAGAAATTCACCCATTTCTAGTGAGAAAACATCTACCTTTCTCCTTCACAGTTGCTCAGAACCCAGGTGACATTAAACCCCCTCTGTGCCACCCTCCATGGCCATGCAGCCCACAACATTGGGACAACAAACACACAGCAGAAGCCAAGCACAAGGGAGACAGCTAAGGCTCCCTGCAGTGAGAATGGGTTCAGTTCTGTGGATTTCCATGCAGTCATAGAGAAATTACACCAACAGTTTGTATAAAACACAACCCAGACAAGTTGACAACACAAGTTTGACTGCTTTGCATACTCTGAATCTCTGAGCCACCTCCTCTTGTACTGCCATGGTGAAAAAGCTGATGATCGCAAGTATTTGTCCTCCAACTCCCTCCTTATTGCTTCTGCAACATAAAACATGCATCTCAAATAAATTAAACATGTGACACATAAAATCAGTTCATGGTTTCTTGGGGGGTTGTCAAAATCCTGGGAAACCAAAACCTTGAAAATCACTTGTCAGAATGTTCTGGAATGAAGTGGTTAAGCTGTCATCAACAGCTTAAACACTGTTTATTTGAATATGTAAAGGAATCTTTTGAGAAACCAAAAGTACAGAGTCTGTTGATGAGAGTTCTTTCTCCAGACATCTTAATTCTACTTCCCTGATCTCCTGGGGAAAAAAAACTTCACATGGAGTGCGAGGCCACATCACCCGCAGTGACTCGAGTACCCTGCTCTGCTGACACGACTGACCTGACACAGGCTGGCAACGGCACTGCCGTGGAGCTACAGCATTAGTACTCTGCAGCGCCCGCGATTTGAAATGGAGTTACTCTGTGCTTACCACAAAACAGCAAGTAGCATTTTGCAGTAACACAATAAATAACCTGTGTCATCTCTGTATCCGCACCTTTTGCGGGGACAGACACAGAGCCAATCTAAAAACAAATCTAAAAGTGCTATAATAATGCTGGAATGACATGCCTCTTAAGCTGTTTACAGCTGACAGGCTAAGTGAAATGGTTTGACAAGGAAGAACACAGTATGTGTTGACAGCCCTGCTTAGTTCATATTTGAAAGGCAAAATTAAAGTGATACTTTTACAAGGTGCATAATTCTGTTCACTTGAAGGACATTCTCTTAAGCAAGGCATGGTATTAAGCTTTTGCCATCCTCCTCCTCCCATTTTTATGTGTAGGCCACTAAGTGGCACACCTCAAAAACCAGTCCTGACTCCCTATCTCAGTAATTGTTTGTGAAAACATCATTTAGAAGAGTGTGGAGAAAGCGACAGTGAGAGCAGCAGTAAATGTTCATCCTCCATAATTTAAGGGAGAACGACAGCACATGGGCAGCATTTGGCTTTTCTTACAGCAGGCAGCACTGTTAGGAAAGAGCAAACAACAAAGGCTGAGTACAAATCCCCTCCATCCACAGAGACACCTTTCACTTGATTACAGGACACGAGAGAAAAACAAAAACACAGTGAATCCTGAAAAAGGTAAACAATGAGCTAAGATAGGTTGGAGGAAAGGGCTGGAGGCGGGCAGTATTAAAAACAAACCAGTTTGGAGATACCTGCACAGCTCTAAAGCAAAGGGAGCAGGATGGCTCAAAGGGCAAACGGTGGCAAATAGCTGGCCTCTCATTTTTACCTCATCCTTGCTAATCCTATGGGCTAGCAGTAACCAGTCACTGTCAGCAGTTCATGTGGTGAGCACTGTGAGAGCACTTTGGTGGGCTCAGTCCAGCTACTATTGAAGAGGTTTCTTCATTGCAAAAATTCTTGATGACACTTGGCCCCTTGCTGTTAGGGGCCCTGGGAAGCCATGAGCATTCACCTGCCCTCCCACTTGGAGCGAGGGTGACTGTTACTGTAGGGCAGATGCCCTGAAGAGGGAAAAGCCAACACCTGCTATTCCTTTTCTGTGGATAAACCCAGAGGTTCAGCTGCTAGCAATGCCATTCAATCCAACTCTTTTAATGAGTCCTGTAATTGATGAGAATGCGTCCAAGATTGTAAATGAAATCATCTTGCTGATGGGAACTACCAGGCAAGCATTAGGAATATTCTGCACTTGGAGGCAGAGGATGCACTGGACTGACTGTCCCAGCTCACCTAACCAGGACCAAGGAGCTGCACTGTCATTGTTCAAGAGGAGCACTGCTGGCTGCTGGCAGCACCTTCTTTACGTGCAGGTGGAGAGCTGGACCCAGCAACTGTAACCTCAGTCCAGACTCAGTATGCAGCAGTTCCCAATAGTTCCAGTTGCAGCTCCACGTCTGGAGCCTTTTGGCAACAGGGACTGTTCAAAACTCCTGGTTGAAGCTGCAGTTCAGGAATCAGAACGGTGCCGAGTAGAAGCGTTTTTTCAAACTAATGGAAGTTTTGCCTACATATTTCTTCCCACACATGAAGGTCATCAAATGTTTGTGTGCCAAATGTTAGAATTGATGCCATCCTAATGAACTCTGAAAACATTTTCCTGTCAAAGCAAATAGAACAATTTGACATCACTGATCCCAGCATCGACCAAGGAGGAAAAACAAACAAATCATTAGTTAAAAAACCAGAGGGTTTTTTTTGTGCTCTAAGTTCAAGGATGTTGAGTCCAGCAGTGTAATGACAAAGGGTAGCCCGGCGCAGATGACAAAGGGTTACCCTCTCTGCAGAGGAAGTCAGTCCTGAGCAAAAGAGACTGCCTCAGCACCAGGGGCACAAGAGCCTGGGCACTGCCTCCTTCTGCCACGTGCCACGCACCAGACCTCTTGTGTCTGAGCTGTGCTGGGTTATTACCTGTAACGCGTGCCACAGGCTAGGACCTGAGTGGAGAGTAAAACCTACTACTGAACACTGTCAGAAGTTGCAAGCTGATTACACTCTTCAAAGCAAGCCAGCAGCTCTCAACTTGTCTACCAAGAAACTTTTTCTTTCCTGTTGGAGCTGACCACCCTTGTGGCCTCCTCCTCCATCTCCCAGAGGATCTCCCAAACCATCTATCCAAGTATAACCCACAGAGTGGCAACCCTGCTACAGATGGATGCCAGTATGAAGAAGGCGTATCTTAGAGTTATGCTGCTAAATTTGGGTTTGGGAGATCCAGGCTCATTTCTTCTTTCTAACCCATGATCCCTGTATGTCCCTTGGCAAATCCATGAAATCATTCCGTGTGGGAAATAACCATACCTCCTCTGCTGCTGCTGCTTGTTCAGAAATTTGAGACAGCGTTCATCTTGCTGTGCAGAGTTTCTAGCCAAAGTTCACAGTCACAGTCTCTCTATTTAGCTTGGAGGTTCAGCATACAACTAAATAAATCTAATTTTACTATTCACACAGCACAGAGGAAAAGAGAGAGACTTTCTGCAGAGTATACAGGAGGTCTGCAAGCCTGGTGAAAGCAGTTAGATACCAAGTACCAATGCTTCTCCTCAGCTGCTTTGGCCATTTCGTGCAGGAGGTTTTTCATAGAAATTTCTAGAGGATGGAGGTCCTTTTCAAAAGGAAAAAGATCCTTTTTCAAAAAAGTACAGTGTTCAATTTGGGAATTATGATAGAGGAACCGGAGCAGAATTAAAAGGATGAAATATACTTTGTTGCTCCTAGATCATACACATTTCCATTTTATTTACAGTTTTAATTTCCAGTTCTCTCATGCTCACCCTGTGCCATCACCCACGTTTTTTGAACTGAAAGGTATTATCTCAGATCTCATTCCTCCAGAAGTCAGTTCCAATCTCAGTCACTCTTCAGCCCTGCAGTTCTCCTTCTTGACAAGCCTGACCACTTAAATTTCTATCAGCTCAGACCACATTTACCCACACCCCTTTCTGTTCCTATCTCATTTCTTCCCCTTCCCGTTTTTGTGGTGCCATCATACATCTATGCCAGCACACCAAGCATGCAGCAGTAGACGTATAGATCCTGACTGTGCTCAGGAAAGGGGAAAGGTTGAAGTGAATAACATCCTGCGTATGAATGATTCCCTGGCTTGCTATACTACAGTGAGCTGTGCTTTCATATCCTGTGATGGATGTGAGTTATGGGTCACTCCCTCACTTGAGAAAATAAATGTACAACACTTGCCAATTTTTATATTGTATATTACAAAATTCTATCACTTAAGATTTATACACTTAGCAAACCAATCACGCAAACAGTACAGGCAACAGCTCAACTACCAGGTTTTTTTCTTGTTGAGACAGACAGATGCAAGATCACCCTTAGCAATAAAGTGGTGCTACATTATCCAGAGGGGTGCATTTTATGGACAAAGAGTTTATCATATCCAGAGTTTGCCCTGGGTTCAGTGGACTTAGCATGTGTTAAGTAATGCTTAAGTGATTTACTGAACTGGCCTAATAGCACAAAACACTCCTGGCTCTATTTGCTTATAAAAACATTTTAAGGCACCGACTGAAGTCTGTAGTTCCCTGAACGGTCTGGGACCCAGTTACTTAAGAGATACCATCTCTCCTTATAAATCTCACGTGGTAATTCAGAACCAGCACTCGTTCTTGCTTTCTTTCCTGGGTGGGCAGTGGTGTTCTCTGCCAGGTGATGTGTGGGCCTGGAACCTGTCCCCAGCAGCCTCCGCACACCGCGGCGCCTCAGGGGACTGTGCAGGGAGAAAGACAAAGCTGGTCTCTCCAGTGTGACAAACACCAGTTAGTCTCTTCAGTGATATTTCACATTATACTAGTGGCAGAGGGCCTGGCTGCAACTGGCCGTGTGTTCAGGAAACCTATTCCAGGAAGCTTTTTCTCTTCCTCCAATAAGCACAGAGCTAGTGCAAGGGTGGAAATATCACACTCGCATGCACCACCTGTCTACAAGGTCTGGGCTGTCCTGGCATCCAGGTAATGTCACCAGAGAGACTGGAAACTTGCTGACCCCAGCTCCAGCAAGGCTCCCTTGCAGTACTTGCAATGCCACTGACACAGCTTAGCAAATGAAAGTGTATCCTGTCCACTTGTATTTTATTTACAACCATGTGTTGCCTTTCAAGTTCATTCCAACTAGCATGAGCTGCTGCAGCACTGGATGCCCTTATCTGCTTTCCTCAAGGGAAGCAGATACAGAAAGTACGTAAGACTGCAGGTTTTTAAGATTAAATGCTATAAACACAGATTAAACTATATGCTTTTTATCCCTTTAAGGAACCCTTGTTGACGGCGTTCTGTTCCAAGTCTCCAGAATAATTTCTACTTACATTCACATTTAGAAGAACTTAAAACACAGCAAAGAGGGAACACATTTGTGGACACAACCAGCAACAGAGAGTGCAGGTCTGTCTGCCAGACCCGCAAACTTCAGAAGGCAATGGAATAAACACCCAGGGCAGCTGAGCCCACTCAGGACCGGGCTGTGCAGGGCCCTCCGTGGGATACCAGAGGGGTCTCAGCAGTGAGGAAAGGTGATTGCAACACAACGTCTTCTCAAAACCAAAAACCTGACACTTAGGAAAAATGACAAGGGAACCATTGCCTTAATGTCTGTTTCCCTGATGCCAGCAAAGACTGTCTGGTCAGCTTCTTGAGAGGAAGCTTGATTACTTGTCTTTTCAGTAAAAGATGCTCTGATGAAAAGGAACTGAGAGACAAATATCCACCCACAGGATAACAGCCTCAGTGGGTTGTTTTGATGTTTGCTTTAGTTCACTGGCTTAAAAGGGTCAGCAACCTTCATCCCGAGGACCCTATTAGAGAAATAGTTTTGAGCAAAACATACAATTAACCTTTGGAGCTCACTGTAGCAGGATATCGTTGAGGAAGCCTATGAAAGAGATTTCCATTTTTTAAAACGGACTGTATATAAGCAACTCTAAGGATGCATCAAATATTATCTGTATTTTCACTACAGAGAATTCATTGGTCACCAAGTACTGTGCTTTTGGGAATAAAGAAAGAAAGAAAAAAAACTCAACACACCAAAAAAAAAAACCCAACCCAAAACAAACCAAGACACACATCCCTCCCAAAAAAATAAAAAACCCCACAAAACAACACAGGGACCAGTAACAAATTCTTGACTCACCAAATGGTAGGTGAGTATGATGGGTAAAACCAGTAAGATGAATCCAAACTGCTTGAAGTCTTCAGAAACAGTTGCTCACAGAGGCAGGAATGGACACTGCAGCTGGTGAATGGATATTTGACCTATTCCGTTATGGCAACTTTTTTGTCCATCTTTTTGCTTTATGTTCACTCCCAAGTGATGACCTTTCACAACCTTAGAAAGACTAACTGAAAGTACATAAGCCCCAGGCTGACCACAAAGGCTTAACAGGCAATTTGATAGCAGTGTATATCTAGAGATTTCAAATGGAAAGAATCAGGAACCAACTGAAAACATTTTATTTTAGTGTGCAGGAGACTCAAATGGCTTCTGCTAAGAAGAACCCAACTGACAAACCTGTCTAAGAATGACATCCTTTAAGTGACTTCTGTCATATTTAGAAAAAAAAATGTAAAATCTATGGGTTAGAGGGACAGGGCAGCAGACAGGAGACTTGAGATACTTGGGCTGTGATGACATTTTGAGTGCTTTTAAAGCAGTAAGACTCACAACTGTCCTTCAAGACAGAGAGGGTCTGAAATGTGCAGCACATGCTGAACCATCAGGGTTACGGCATCCAGAGGGTGCCATAAAGATCTGTGCAGACAGGACACCATGAGTTCCCCCATTTTGTTACCATTACCAACCTAATTAAGCAAGAAAACACATCTTTAGCACTACTGGGTGAATTGATCAGAGGGGCAGAACTTGTATATAATGATATTTCTAACGCCATGTAACTACCTACCTACCTAGCATTCACAAGGCTATATCCTCAGTAGTGTAACTCATCCTGGATCCCTCCACGTCCATCAATTTATTCCTGTTTTGAACGGATAAGCCTTTAGATTTGATCCAAAAGATCTTCACAAGATTAAAAATACTTGTAGTTTTGGCTTTAACACTTCTCTACGGAAAGCCAAAATGTCGTCATGTGTAATTGTGTGGGGAAAAAAAAAAAAACTAACAGAAGCCCCTGCAGGCTTGTGAAACAGAAAGGGAAACTATGCTGTGAGCTCTGACAGTAATAAAAACATAACCGGATTGATTCTAGAGAATTTATTGAACAAAATTTAGTTAGGGTCTTTTTGTTTTGGTTTGTTTTGTTTTAACGATTGCACACCACTTAATTTTTATGAGCTCGATTATGCCTTTAAGGCACATTCCAGTAGAGGGCTGAGGTGAAAAAGCCTCTCCAGGGAGGATGCAGCAGAAGAAAAAGCCTCTGGGTTGTGCAGGAGTTGAGCTAATCCTCTCTAGGCATGTGTTCAGCATTACCTACTTGCAGCTTGTGCACTTGCCGGTGGAAAAGCAAATCTGTGGGCCTGTGGCTAGGAAGTTTCTGCCTCCTACAGAACACTGTGCCTGGTTGTGAGAGGGGCCTGATCCAATCCCTCCTTCAGGCATCACAGCTGCAGACTTTTTCATGAACAATTTATTCAACTTGGGGACCTGGTCCCTTCACGAGCACTCCATCACCAAAGCCTGGGCTTTCTCAGGAAGGACAGAGATCATGCATCTCAACTGTACCTTGCCTGATCTAGAAAATATATAATGATGTAAAACACCGAAAATATTCAAGTCAAATGAACTGCTCCTCCCTCCTGCCCAACAGACTGAGACATAACTAACTCTGAAAGTCATGAAGCCCTTCAGTCCCTCTCCTTCCCCAGTGATAGAAACAGGCACAAGGTTGATGCAAGCTTAATTAGGTAGGGGGGTGGTAGAGGAATATTATGCTGCACTATTATACTAGCACCCTTGCCTCACTTCAGCTTAGCTCTTTCCTGAAGCAGAAACCAGAGCTCTGCCTTCTCAGGAGGCACTACTCAGCACTAAGTCCGAGCACTACTAGACCTCAGTCTCCTGAGAAGCAGATGCTGCTCCTTCCACTTTGCTGGCCAGTACACTTCCTTAGCAGAACAAGCTTTTAGTGCCCGGAGAAAACACTAGAAACCGCATAAAACACTGTTCATGGTATTTGGGATTCTCAGAACAACTTCAAAGCAAATTCCACAAGGTGCTAAAACTTATTCCATGGTTCCTCAAATGCAGCTTCCCTTTCCTCGGTGCTGTTGCGTACTGAAACACATGCACATTTCCAGCAAACAGGCAGAAGCCATTGCGTTAATCCATGAATGTGAAAACGTTTCCCTCAGACTTCCTTTTTGAAAGAATTTTGCAGTCCTAAAGTGCAGCTGGTACCACCTGGGCTTCCCAGAGTCTACCATTGGAGTTCCTGCAGCAAGGCACCAGCCCTGGGTCTGTGCAACAACTACCAGCCCAGCGCTTCTGGGGAGAGGTGCTGGACCTGCTCCCTGAGAGGTGCCACAAGCTGTAACCTGGCTCTGAACCGGTCCAGGTGTCAGCACAGCATATCCAGAGCAGAGCCTCTCTAGGCTACCCGACCTCTCTAGTTAGGGCACAGCCCCTTAACTTTGCTGCCTCCTTGACTCAGCTCTTTGGGGCAACCACAGGTAGCCCATGGCATGGGGATAGCAAAGGGACAGAGCTACTGCTCACGTTCCTGGACTACAGCTGAGCTGCTCCGTGTCCTCCCCTGCCACTTGCCCCTGCACACAGCAGTTGTGCATGTTGGGCATTCAGTCCGTGTTCTCCCTCCTTTTGCCCTCACCTTACTTCTGTTTTGGGTCCCAATCAAACATTGCATTATAGGGAGCATTTGGAAAGGTAAAAATTGTGAACCCTGGGCAAGTCAGTAGGGAAATTCAAGCTGAACTTAGAAAGAAAAAACACAGCCCCATCCCCAGAACCAGAATGAATAAGACATGCCCGTATTTGCCGTTAACTTTTACAAATCACACAAGCGCGCGGGGCGGGCGGCAGTCCCACGACACTGCGCTGGCAGCACCCTGTGCCAGGCTGCTGTCACACAGCCCCTGCTGAGAGCTGTCCCCGAGGGTCCCGAGCAGAGCTGCGTGCTGTCACCGCGCTGCCACCCAGGAGGGCTCCTCCAAGGTGAGGGATAAAGGAACAGCGGGACTGACACTGTGTCTAATGTGGCACAAGGTTCCCTCGGCGGGACGTGCCCCAGCTAATGAACGGCACTGCCCCGAGTGCAAACAAGCCCGGAAAGGTTCTGCTTTCAAAGCCAGAGTATTGCACTTCAATGAAGATTTTTTTCCCCCTAAAAAGTTTTAATATACACACTAAATTAAGCTTGAGAAAAGGGGACATTTCATCTTTAATCTATTTACTTCTGAATATTTAACATACAATTCTGGCACCAATCACCAGATTTAACTGGAAAATTACTCACTAATCTGTTTGCTTATTTGGAATAATTGGGTAGGCTGCCAGGGAAGAGGATTTCCTACCCTGTTTAATATCTCAGTTAGTAGTCCAATTTCAGCTTGGCGGCATAATTACTCTGACAGAGCTGTAGCCACAGGGCCTGTGAGTGGGGCTGCTTTTTAAACCGTAAATTATGGAGGATTAGCATTTATGAATTTTAAATCAGGGCTGTGGTAGGAGACACTAAAGCTGCTTAGAGCTTGCAAACCACTGCATTCAATCACCAGTCATTAACACATTCCTTCCCAGGACTTTCTGCAATCACATTTAATATAAAGGCATTTCTAATTTGCTTTAGAATATTGTGGCTCTGTGTTTCCAGCATAACCCCAGGGATAAGGAGATCGACTTTCCAGAAAAAAAAAGCATTGCAATTTAATCTGACCCTGATTTACCTCCCACATGAGATGTTAAAGGGTGATCTCCCCTGCTTGATTCCTACCACTTCTTCTGCCAGATAGAAAACACGTGGTTTGATCACTACTATACTAAAACAATTACAAAATTTAAAAACTGCTCAAAATCAGAGCTGCAATGTGGCTGATCAGCAGAGACCTGAACTGGGCCAGCCCCCTAGCTCAAAAGCTTTGGTTTGTGAGCTCTCAACTGTTGTGTTTGCCTGTCAGGCTCATGATGAATCATTATGGGGTAAATCCTTCCTTTGATGTAGGCATGTAACTTCTTTTAAGGCCAACGAGTTATGTACATGCACTGAGGGCAGAATATTTCATGCCCTGAAGAAGTCGTCTTAGGAAAAAAACTCTGCCCAAAATCACACTGCTTTGAACTTTGCAGTTGCTCCACTCAAGAGCCTAAAAAGCTCTGAAGCCATAAGACATGCATCCAAATGCAAATGCTGAGCCCTTCCTCCTCCTAAACATGCACCTCTCTCGGTGAGCCTACAATTCAGCAAGGTATTTAAGTTAGTGCTTCACATGGCTGGTTCAAAGACACACATAGGAAACCTACAATTTTTATCCTGACAGTTTTCATACATTAAATCTATATATGCTACTGAAAATACATAGATAAAGCCTCCTAAATCAAAACAGAACAAAGACATGAGCAAAAGTTATATACAGCAAAATAAGAAAAGCTCTACTTTTCTAAAAGGTGGCAAATTGGCCCAAATAAAACTTTATACACCATCTGTCACTAAAACCTGAAGAAAACACAGGCAATTTTAAAAGGAGCCTGACTGAACTCCTCCCACAACATCCCTGTGTAATTATTCCAGTAACTCAGAAGAGCTCTGAGCTCTCAGAGCCACCTCCAGGAAGGGCAGGAAGAATCCCCTGCCACTGGGGGGGATTTGCACACCCTCCTCAGAGTCACTCAGCGTGACCTCTGCCACAGGCGGGACACCAGCCGGGGGTGCAGCACGCTGCAGTCAGCAGTGCTAGGCACCAGAGCAACCAGAGGAGTTCAGATTCCCAACCCTCATTGAAAGTCGCTGGAAATTAGGCACTTTGAAAAGTCGACACTTTTGAAAATGCCTTTTAATCTCCTAAATTACTCACGCTTTTGAGAACTTTACTCATGCTAAGTACTTTGGGGGCCTCAGCCAGTGAAAGCTGAACTGAAAGAAGCTAAGGAAGGACCATTTACACAGAACCCTGCTCAGCTCTTCTCTTCTCTATCCTCCTAGCAACAACAGACAGAAGGAAAATGGAGCTCTTGGTAACACCAGCCCTGTGCCAAGAATTTGTCTGACAGAGCAGCAGGTCCCAGGACCCTATTAAGCCTGCTCAGACAGATGGATTTTCTTCCCTACTGCACCCAGAGTACACTTTTTCTAGTCAACCTCCTCCCTGCAAAAGCTGAGTGGTGCCACGACATCTCCCCAAACAGAGAGAAACGTGCAGTCCTTACTGCCCCAGGGGAACAGTTTGGTCACTTCTCAAACAGTGCAGACTGTCCACGTCTTGGCCACCAGATCCACGCATTGCTCCTCCTTTGACCTCTTCTTGCCTGCACACAGCTGAAACACAATCACATTAACTCTGCTTTTTGATTGCCCTGCAGTATTCCCACTGATGCCAACTGCTCTCTGTGTGAGCATGCAGCAGAGGGAGAGGAGCAGGGGAGAAGCAGTACCTGCTGGCATCCAGAGGTGCTTCCAAGTGTTTTGAGGAGTGACTGGGGGGGCGGTGAACACACACAGGTGACCAGGGTGAAAAGCTCCCCAAAGTGTGTGTGTGTCTATGTCTGTATATATATATGTGTGTGAGAGAGAGACTTATTCAGCACTGCTTGTCTACATTACCTTCAGGAGCCTCACTATGTCTCTGACTCTCCTAGCCCCTAACAAACTAGAGCAGAGCCCAGCCTCTCACCAGAAGGACTGTTCTCTGCAGCCAAGGCCAGCGTCCAGCGAGCTGCCTGCACCTCTTCAGCCACACTCATCTGTACCATCCATCATTCTGTGGGAGGGGAAAGAGGCAGGATACAAGGAACTGAAAAAAAAACCAACAAAATGTTTCAGTAGCTGTGCATTTTTTGGAAAAGCACCAAACAGCAGGACATTCCCCAGGGCTGTTCAAGTTGGCTTTGGGAGTGTGACTGATCTCTGCAGAGACAACATAAGGGCTACAACAGAGACCAGATTCAAAACTCTGACAACCAAAGCCTGAAAGGAAAAAAAATAAACAATTTGAACTCAATTCCTGCACAGCATCTCTAAGCAGCTTCAATTCCTCAGCTTTGGGCAAAGAGATGGGACACTTTCTTATTCCTCTCTGTAACTGCCTCAAAATGTTGGTTGCAGCCAGAAGTTACATTTTAGTCCTCATAAATCAAAGGAAGGGGAAAATCCTCTGTGTTTAATGTTTATATTTTAAAACTTCTAAATACATCCAAATCTTTTCTCATCCCACAGGGTTTCTCTCTGTGGCTCTGAAAGTATCTCAAAACTTCCAAAAGAAGAAAACACTTCTTCCCCCAGGGCAAGCAAGGAGGAGGGGAGGTTGTGCCTTATGTATAAGCAACTGATATAACTTTGACTTGGAAATCTCTCTCCAGTAGGCTTAATTTGCTTCCTCTGCCTGAGAAATGTATAATGTATAAAGCGATTCTGCTTCCCTCCTCCTCAAAGCCACCTGAACAATCCCTTTTCATTGGCCATGGGGCTTTACAAGCGACTCCTCCATACAGCCAGGTGGTTTAGCACAGGGCCTTACTTTTCTACCACTGCAGCTAGAAGCATTTTAGACTCCTTTAACTTCACCTCTAGAAAGCTGGTTGCTGGCAGGACCACCGTTATTTCCTCTGACAGAGGAAAGGATCCAGTATTGCTCTGGGTCCCCCTCAATGCTGTGCCGAGATTCAATCCTTCCCACCTTACGTCTTCATTAGGAAACTGGTCAATGTGGTGCTATGGACAAGATAGTCCCTGAAATCACTCATTTAAGAACTGCATTTGATCACAGGTGGTTATAAAATACTCCAGCATACATTTTTTATCATAGAATCATAGAATGTCTG
>NW_008594558.1:0-14530 GCF_000691845.1 Merops nubicus | reverse complement strand
GCAGCGCCACCCGCAACCCCCTGCCTGTTCCTCATCCTTTGATGGATAGGCAGAAACAGCAGGGCTGCCCGAGAATGGGTTTGTACTTTAAGTCCTTTCAGCATTGGCTTTAAATCATAATTCTTCCATGGAGTTACAGCAAATTGGGGAAATAAATCTTTTCCTTTAGACGTAATTTCTAAGTCCCATAGGGTATCGCCCATCTCGCGCCATACTGTCGAATCAAATAGGTCTGGGGGGCCCTTCATGAAATCTTGCTCGCACCCTCATGTTATCAGCCGAGATAAGGGCTTCCCACTGACCTCTCTCTCTTGATTTGCAAGAATATCGAGTAGGAGTTTCACAGCCACAGCATACACCGATTCCATGCCAACGACGATGGTCGCAGGCAAGAAGGTGCGCGTCAACCTCCTACCTCCCACTTGCTCCCCACTCGCTGTCTTGCTCCTCAGAGAAGCAATCCAGCCACCTGCGTCGTACCGTAAATCCTGTGTCGTAACACCAGGTTAACTCCGTGCCGATGCACCCTGTTAACCACGCCGGCTGCCCCGTTCCGAAAAATCGAATCACGTCGGGGGGGCAGCAATTGTTGCGTGAGGAGCCCCAGAAGCACGACACACTTCACAGAAGGTTCGTTAGTGTTCCGCTTTAATCTACACAGGCAGTTGTATCTATACACTCAGTGACCGATCACGCATAGTTAATACTGTCGTATTGGTTAATACTGCATAGCCACGCTCTAACCCCGTATCCCGATAGGTTAAATGTCTCTGTCCATGCACCATGGCGCTGACAGGGTGGTCTCCTGCTTGCAAGTTCCGGCCAAGCTTTGATCTGCGCAGAAGCTGTCGAGCTGTCACCCCTGTCTTTCCTGCCTAGAGCCTCAAGGGCACGGCACCCTTGAGGTTCACCTCCGGTATTTCATCATCTTCCCTGTAGCCTGAGCTGCGCATAAAGGCTTCCAGGATGCCATCCTGTGACGCAGCTAAAATTCTCTCTACAGGTAACAGTTCTGAAAATCACTTGTTAGTTTATAGATAAAGTCCAAAAGTCCTTGGAGATGCATATGTGTGGAACTGAAAAATGTGAAAGGTAAGTAAGACTTACCAAATAGTCTTTTTTTTCCTATATTTAAGAAACCATAATCCCAAAATTTAGAGACGAGGTCCATAGGTTAGATAAAGAATGTTCAAGGTTGCAGAAAATTTAAAGCAGCTATTTCAGCAATTCCATAAAAAGTGATGTATAATTAAGAGAGGAAAGTTGACAAAAGTGAATATATATCCAAGTGAGAAATTGATAAACATTCATGAATCAGGCAAAGGCATACCAGGACCACAAAAGATAAGGACAAGGAAAAGTTTTCAATTAAATTACAAAGGTTACCATAGCTTTTATATTGGTTTCCAGAATAGTTCTATTAATATTTTATGAAGGAAACCGTTACAAGGTTGTGAAACTTGGAATAACTGCAGAGGAAAAGTGCTTGTATCTCAATGTTAGGTGCAATGAGCTGTACAGGTGGTTCTGAGTTAGGTTAACCCCTAATGTACCACTGAATTTTTAGATAGGCTTAAGTATAGATAAACAGATTTCATAAGTAAATAATTTTCAATAAGTAATGCTGAAAAAGTAAAATATTACTTGAGACAGTAACCAGTCACTTTTTACCCTTACAAGTTTGTTAATAATAGCATTTTTTGTATCTTAATACTGTAAATAAGCTGCATAAGCAGCAAGATTTTGAAAACTAGGGTGTGAAGCATCCTAGGGTATAAAACATTAGAGATTAGTTATCTAATCACTTGATAAGAGAGTTGAAATTATTTTAAATTACTTTTAATTTAGTATTTTCTAAATTATCAGATGTTTTTGAAAGAATTAGTTCAACTTCATTAACTACTTTTTCAGTGGCTTATAACCACATGTAGCCCTTTACCCCTTTTCCTCACCAGTCTGCTCTCTTATAATCACACTTTCATTCGCATGTACAATTTAGTCAAAACAATGCAAGCTCAATGCATTTTGAAAAATAATTATGTTAATATGTTCCTTTAAGACTACTTCTCGTACTTACTTCATTCAAAGGTATACAGAAAGTCAATTCTGCAAAAAGAAACAATATCAATTTCAATTTGATATTACACTTTATTTAAAAGCTTAACATTGTTCGCATTTCACTGCTGGATTATACTGTATAGCAAATCATCACTAAGTATTGCAAGAATAGGCAACAGTAACCTGTTGTGTGTATCGGCAGGAGAAAATCAAATAACAATAAAATCCTGTAATCTTCAGTTATAGTTTTCAGGGTTGTGACTTGGTCAAGATAATTTTAATAGTTATAGTAGAAGTACAGAAAAAATAATAAAACATAATAAATCTTACGTACACTACGTTGTAGAGGACAGGTAAATGTACACTTATTACTGATTCACACCTGGAAGACTGGATAGATTAAGTGCTCAGACGTAGTAAGTGATTATGGGCTATATATAGCACAGAAAAAAAGAAAACTTAACTGTGTTTTTCTCAACAAGATGTTTTTTCAAGTGAAGACTTTCTGGACATATTATTTAGTAAACTTCATTACAACTCAATGCTAATGAATTATACTTTCAGTTACTTAGTTGCTCTCTCTCCCTTATCCACATTTATCTCTAGCAGTTACCTGTGAATGTGGTTTCTTGCCTCTTTCCATCTTGGCATATGGTTTAACTCTTGAGGTGAATCATGTGTTCCTAAAGAAACGTTTTCTAAGTTTTTGTATGGCAATGTACACTGCATCATTAGATATAGAGTGAACTAATTTTCTAGCTTGGGAAATGTTGCCTGCTTTGCTTGCACAATGTAAACATGTAGAAGGGATGTGGATTTTCCACATCTGCTACCATTTCTTTATTTTCTCTTGAAACTTCTGCTCTCATTTTTACCCTTTTAATGGTCATATGAGTTCAGCTCTATGAATTAGGAAATCCTTTTGGATTCTTTCAGAAACTGGAAATCTAAATCATCACTTCTTTCAGAGAATGGTTTTCTTTTTTAGGTTACACAGACTCAGTGAAAGCTGAGTTGTTCAAATGATTTATTGAAAAATCTCAGATGAAGTTCTTGTAAATGTTTTCCAGTTTTATTCTGTGGTCTGTCATTCATAGATTTGCAGCATTTGCAACACTCATCATGATGTTGTTAAATGTACTATTGTCAGGATTATATTAAGAAATATTTAATTTCTTTTCCTTGACCATTTGTATTAATTAATACAATAGTACCTTACTTCAGGTTTGGTACAACCACTAAGCAGAATGTTGAACTGTCATACTTGATGCTAAAACATATTTCCTTGATTTTGTTAAAATTATCACAACTTGAACATAAATATCCAATCTAAATCAGGAAGTTGAAAAATATACCTTGAAACTGAGTATTAAACAATTCCTTATTCTTCATTCATTTGAAAGCTTTCTTAAAAAAATAGCACTAGATTAAAAAGCATGGAGGATTTCCCTATAACTTTCTATTTACTTCAAACTGAAGTTTATTGAAGTCTTGGCTTTTTAATTTTTTTTTTTAATTATATTTATGAATTTGTTAATAAATTGTCACGTATTGTAGAGTCTTGGCTGCTTGTTAAAAATTCACTAGCCTTCTTTGAGGTGTCTGTGTTTATTAAAAAAAAAAAATAAAATCAAACAAAATAAAGCCTTCCAGCTTCTGAATATATATACTTCAGTTTTTTACTTGGGTACTTGGGTAGGTATCATTCTGACTCAGAAAGTGGAGTGCTTGCTGGATGAACACTGGGAGATGCAGTTTGCTGCACAGGGTTCCAACCCTGAGCAGCTTGGTCAAATAGCAGTTAAAACCCTAGACTGCCTCGTTTAGAAGATCAATGTTAATGAGAAAAATATTGAGTTGGTCAAACACCTACTGTCCCTTGACTCAAATTTGACAGGCTGACAATGGTTATATCCACTACATTGTAGTTTTCCATGGACAACTCATTCTCTTCTCTCATGTGTGACCAAGGGTGACTGTGTCACGTTCTCCCAAAAAAATAATTTGAAGACAAATTAATTTGATTTTATAGTTCTACTCATCTTCTAAAGGAGACAACTACCAAGTTGTATTTTCATTTGAATTCATCTCAGGTCTTCAGTTTGGGTTTTGAGATAGCTGAATCATGGTAAGATACTCTTTTGTCTCGTAGTCTAGAAAAGTGTCTGTATGCTGTATCCAGCTATGAGAGTAACAAGCATACTCCAGATTTCAGTTCTGAAATTGAATAACAAGTATCTTGGTATATGCCTCATCACACACACATAAAAGGTGGAAAAGAACTATAATAGAGAGTCTATCTTGTCACTTTTTAAAAAGGAAAATGTAGTTAAAAAAATCTGAAAGCTTTCTGCTGTGTATATGTTCTTCCAGTTTGATTTACTTCTGGAGATGAAGACTTCCAACAATCTTATTTCCAAAGCTGAATTATCTTCCTGAAACTTCCCTTAGATAAATTAGATTTAAGGACAAATAAGCTGGACTGCTGTAGATTTGTAACAACGGTTGCTTTTTAAATGGTCTTATGTCTAGTAAGTATTTCACATAATATACAGAATAGTATATGATTATTTTGAGACTACAATAAGACTGTAGAAAATAAATTAACATATAGCATCATTTATTGATATTGCAGAGTTTAAATCCAACTCTGACATTAGTTTGGTTAAGTGAAGGCTAGATGATCAGGAATTCTCTAAAGTGTGAGTAAGAAACAAGTTATTAAATACACTGTTTTAATACCAGGAAAGCCTTGGTGCAGGTTCCTTACACTGTTCCTTTTTCTAAAGTAATATCTAGAGCTCAAGATAAGCCTCCATGTTTATCTACTTCACAAAAGGCTCTTCTCTGTTAAAATACTGAGAAAATATCAGAAAACTTTGTGAGCAACCAATCATTTCAACTCAATATTGAATGTAAATTAAACAACTGCACAGTTAGCCAAAACTTATCTGAGCTATCCAAACAGCTGCAAAATTAAAAAAAAATAAAAAACAAAACTCAAGAGAAGTTTAAATTTCTATACCTTTTTCTGTATTTCAGTCTTATGTTGCACTTGGACCATGTTTGCATTCATGTATTTCTGCACTTATGTCACTGCTTCTTTGCTAAAGAGAAGGGTCTAAGTTTTATGAGAAAAACAAATAATTACTAAAGGTAATAATCAAAGATCCTTTAATTTATCTGCTACTCCCTGTATCTGACTCCACTACGTTAGGTCTAATTTAGCATGGGAACTCTTAATTCTTCCTGATAGCTTTACATAATAAATTCCAAAACATTCTCACAATTTGAAAATTTCTTTGAGGTTTGGTTTTCAGTTATTGTATTTCAGGGTTTGTTGCTTTAGAAGAGAAAAATAAAAAGGAAAAATCGTTCAGAGATGTAAGTTTGTTAATTCATGGCAATTTTCTGAAGTGTTTCAACAAGTGTTATTATATTATTATTGACTCTATATGTTATATGCCAAACAAATATATAGTTACTTTTATTTTAATTTTTATTCCACAAATACAATATGTAAAAGTATTTTAGATAATTGCTTAGGTAATTTTCAGATTATTTGGTAGTAGTTCCATTTACAACTTTGCAGCAGACAGCCAGTCATTTTATTTAAATTACTTTAGAACAAGCCAGAACTACCACTGCTTAGCAACACTTATCACAAGGTTATTGTGATGCTGAATTCTTGTTATTGAAAGAATAACAGGGGAAAATGTCTGGATACTGAAGTTTCCCAAACAAGGATCTTAAGGCTTGCAATTACATCTTTATATGATGCATTCAAAAACTAAAAACTACTTAGGTGCCTGAATATGAAGATAACATTCTGATAGGTACTTCCAAAGAGTCACTGTTTAAGTGCTTATTAATACCAGAATTTTAAATCAACCCATCTCTATTTGTTCTATAACAATATTTATTTATTTTTCTTATTAAAACAAATACTAGAATGGTCTTACAAAAATATGAAATAAGTCAGCATATATTCAAACCAAATAATCTAGATAATTATAGCATGGAAACATATACTCTACTGATTTTAGATTATTTTCTGTTGCAAACACAAAATACTAAAGCTCTCATCCTTACGGAAATACTTTCTTAACTTCCTTCTTTACTGCTGGCTTTGTTAAGGTCACATCTCTCCACTTCTTCCCATAGGCTCTTTCTTTGCTTCATGGTCACCATATAATCACACATAATCATATTATTTTTGTCTTTGGATCCTTAATGTTTTGGCCTGTCACATCATCTTGCATCATTAACCACTTCCTTTTTTTCAGTAGCTGATCCCAGCCTTCACCACCTTCTCCCTAATCCATTTTTGCCCAAAACATTATTGCTTTTCAGATGCAGTAAAATCCCTCTCTCTCAGTATCTGCAAACCTGTAGTCTCCTCTAAATCTCAACAGTTTTGTTCTTGCTGTGCTGGCAACAATTTATAGTCCTTAAAGTTGTACTTTGACTTAGTGTTTCTTCCTTCGAGTCACCCATATTTTTCTTAAGTCATTTGTCACTTTTTTTTTGCCTTTTTTTTTTTTAATAATTTGTTCTCTGTCTTCCTGTTTGATCTTTGTAGATGATCCATATTAAATTGTACAATATATTTTGCATGCTACCCAATCCATAACTTGGTCTTGAGATCTGGTTATGGCTACATACTTTGTCATTGGCCTGTAGCAAGCAGTTTGGATTCCTATTTACATAATTTCTCACTGGTTTTTTTTGTTTTTTTTTTTTTTTTTTCAGAAATGAAAGAGCAGTAATTGTCTTTCCCAGATCTTTTTCTTCTTTTGTCTTTAGTCTGTAAGTCAAAGTTAAAGAAAAACAAAGTTAAAGCCTTTCTCCAACTGCTTTTAAATGTTGTTTGACAAAATGGATCTTGAGTCTTAATTATCAATCAGCAACTACTCATCTGGTAGCTGTTATAAAGAAATCCTGTAGATTTCTTGAGTAAAAGAGCTTTTACCTTAGTATAAAATTCAACAATGTCTAAAGGTACCGGAATATAACAGGGATCTGTAGTTCTTTACACTTTCTAAATTCAAAGGTACAACATTATTATTGTTCTAAATACTTCTTAGAATAATATCTCTCTTAAATTGTAATCTTACATGACAGATAATCTGTTACAGAGTTGTTTATTCCCTAAGCACAGAAGAAGCAGAATTCAGGGTAGTGCTTAGGCAGCCTCATTAAAAATCCACTGGAATTCATGGTAATATTCCATTAACTTTAATTTTAGATCAAGGTAATAAAGAGAGAAAGGATCCTAAATCCTCTGGAAAGAAAATAGAAATCCAGCTCGTATTTAACTTCATTCATCATGGCAAAAATGGATTGACTGTAGCAAAAATTAGAAAGCCAAACATAATTTCTGAGATATATGAGTATAATTACTCATGGTTATTACATTAATGTCTAGGGACTAGCCAAGTGTATGACCTTGTTGTACTAGGCATTGTAAAAACACTGCTTGATAACTTGTGTCTGTGTAGTAATTTAGGTTGGTTTTAGACATCACCAGCAACCCCTTTAGGGATAATTTGTGGCTCTTGAACACTCTGTTCCCTATAGTAGGAAACTGTGGATTCACAATTTGCAGAGCAGGATGACATGTTTTTGGACAATCAGTGCTGACAGAGAGATTCTCGTAGGCCTGAGAAAGTCCGTGAAACAACCTTGAATTGGGAGTGAAGCAAAACAAGGAGGAGATAAAGGGGCTCTGCTGGCAGCTCGCCCGGACAAGAATGTAAACACGGGCAGAGCTGAGCACAACAACTCTGAGCTATCCCAGAGCTGACAGGGCGTATGGACAGAGGGTGGACAATGATGATTATCCAGTCTGTAGCAGCTTAGGCATATGGACAGGCTTGTTAACCTATGGGGTTCAGGGGGCTGTCTCTGGTCTGCAGAGAAACTGAAAAACTTTGCAATAAACGGATTCTACAGCAGACCCCCTGGAGTGCTTCTCTTCTCTCCGGAGCCCCTTCCCAACATCTGGCACCCGAACAGGGACCGTGGACTTGGAAACTTTTGGGGCTCTGGAGCAGTTTGGACTTAATCTTTTAAACAACTCACTCACAGAATTTACGAGCAGGCAGAAGCCACCTGCGGATTTGGGATCGCTCCCTGGACACCGTCAGGGTGAGTGATGGAGCTGGACTCAGAAGCTCACTTTCTCAAATCTACTCTCTTTATCGCCCTATTAATTTGGGCGAAAGGGATCAGACTGTTGCAGGATTCCACACTAGTAATTGCTGTAACTCCATGGAAGGACTCTGATTTAAAGCTGATGCTGAAAAGGCTTAAGGTACAGACTCCTTCTCAGGCAGCCCTGCTGTTTCCCCCTGTCCATCGGAGGATGAGGCGGCAGTGCTGACAGCCAACACTTTGGAGAGCAGGGGCAAGGAATGCCCTTTCGACCCAGGGCCCAGAGGTCAAGAGAAGGAGACAGATTTGCATCCACTGAATGTCAGGTTAGACTCGCATATTCGGTAGTAAAATCTCTAACAAGAAGCATAATTGTCCTTTAGACAAAAATAGGTCTAAAGAGACTCTTACTGTGAGACTGTAGCCAAGACCTCGAGATTTCTATACTGCTAACGTTTTTAAGCCCAAAAAATTGAATGATTTTTAAGCTGTTTTATGGGACTGGTCCACCCAAACAGGCGGGATGATCATCGCCCTGACAAACTGTCTTTGAAGTGCTGAAAAAACATATTTCTTTAAGAACTGCCGAGCTTAAGAGAGAGTGTCTCAGAATCCTCCCTGGCTTGATCTGGACTTGGTCTGCTGCTTCTCTGATACCAGCTCTGCAAACTCTTAAAGAGGAACTGACTGCTGCTGTGGGGGGTGCAGAATCTCAGTAAAGTCTTAAGAAAGAATGGGTCAGTGCCATGTAGAGAGGCCCAGGAAGGGACCCCTGGGAACCTGGACCTGGTCCAGAAGAAGAGCCTGATCTGCACCTCCCTCTGGTTCCCCTGACCGATGGGCTGCTGTTTGCAGACAGGCGGCAGGCGGTGGGACTGTTAAAACTTTGCAAGTGTTCTCTGTGATAATCAGACCGAGCCAGGAGGCAGAGTGAGAGGAAATGCTGTATGCTCTTCTAAAAGGAGCCTCATCATCAGCATGATTTTAAATGGAATGCAGCACACCGTCCGGAAATTGGAACATTGTGGTGCTGCACCTAAAGCAGATAACGACGAGAGAGCCAGCCCCCTCCAGCCCTGGGAGACCATCAGCACCGCCGGAGCCACCGAGATTATCTTCTCCCAGTCCCAAAGCAGGCCATGACCATGAGACAGCCCGTGATGCTGACCAACATTTGCGAGCAGGAGAAGATCAGGAAAAACCCCTTCCCTACGCTCTGAAAGGAGCTGAGGGAGGGTTAAGGGGTGGTCAGGGATTCTCGGGGATCGGGGTGTGGTGGTCGGGATGCATAAGGGATGCAATAAGAGAGGGGGGTTGGCGTGCTGCGGGTGCAGTGGCCTGTCCGGTGGTGGCAGGTAGGATTGCGGGTGTGTGGGGGTGGCGCCTCCATGATTGGAAATTACTACAACAGGCAAAGAATGCAGTTACACAATATGGGATTTGATCTGAGGCGGTTAGACACATATTAACACATTTTTTTACAGCAGAGCCAATGTTTCCACATGATAGTTGAAGTCTAAGCAGGTTGTTGTTGACTCCATTGCAGTTTTTATTGTGGGAGACAGAATGGGGCAGGCTGGCAACAATGGAATGTCAAAAACCATGGCAGGCAGGGGATCCATTGGATGGAATTAATCCAGATGTGCTTACAGGCAAGGGTAACTATGCTATGGGAACAGTACAGGGACTTTACCCTCCGGAAGTCTGGCAACTGTCCTCTCAGCAAGCACATCAAGCAACTTATACAGTTCCTGATGAGACTAAAGCACAGTCCTTTGCAGCTGTCAAACAGGGCCCTAATGAGGAGTATGGCCATTTCATAGATTGACTTTGGGAAGCTTTAATAGGTAACAAGGATTTAACAGAAGGTATGAAAAAACAAATGTTTAAAGTATTAGCCTATGAAAATTCGAACTAGACAGATCCTAACAATGTTGCCACAAGACGCTGGGGTGGATGAGATGATTAGTTGTGTGGCTACAGCACAAATGGAGTCACAGGTGGCAATGGTTGCGGACATGGTAAAGGGGGCCATGACAGCTGCGTTTGCAACAAGGAAGGCAGGAGGAAAGAGGGATCGTAATGATCCTGTTAAATATACTCTCTGAGAGAAGGGTGAAATGCGACAAAGGCACCATAAAGAAACTTAGGATGGTGTCGGATACAGAATTATGCTCCTGACCCTGGGTTAGCTTTTAAACCAAAGACTTGGATGGTGACCGTGGACTTAGTTACTATATGGAAATTTTCAGACACAGAAACAAAGTTTCGCTTAAATGCGGTTCGCTTAAATGCGGAAAAGGTCGTTTAAATGTAGACCGCTTAAATGCGGAAAAGAACACTTAGATGCGGAAAAGAACACTTAGATGCGGTTCTGTTGTATATTAGATGTAGTGAGGTTGACTATATAGAGTTAAACAAAGGAATGTCAAGATGATTCAGAGACCTGAAGTTTCACCTTCCCAGGATGTGGAATCAGCCAATTCTCTGTGGCTTTATTCTGTTTTAAACAAAGGGAGATTACTAGCCCAAATAAGTGAAGGTCATCTCTTGCCTCTACACTGTGCAGCCAGTCTATGCAATGAAACAGTCCTGAAATCTAGCTCCCAGTGGCCCTCATTGCCACAGGATCTGTGATACCCAACCACCCCAGTAGGCGATATCTCATCACTGCACATGATTCTAACTGTTGGATCACATGAGTATTCAGGGGTTTCAGAGACAGATAACAGATGCTGTGATCCAATAGTCATTGCCACTTACTGGGGGCTGCTGAGCTCCAGTAGGCTATGACCTCTACCAGATAATCAGTTTGTCAAATTTTTGTTGTCTTTCTTATGGAAAATCACTTTTTCTATCTGCCTCTAAATTCTTTTTTTCCCAAGCTACAAGGCTGCCGAGCTCCCACAGAATCAGTTACAGGAACACAATTGTCTAGTTCATACTTAATGTAGAATTTAAGTGCTGCATAACATGACCATCTTTGCTACATCTACTTTTTTTTTTTAAAAAAAGTAATTTGTGCAGTGTGTCTAACACCATTGGTCTTTTGATTCTATATGTGTCACAAGAATGAAAGAAAAAAACATTTGTATGTATGTTACAAGGAACAAAAAAGCAAACAAGTCCCCAAATCCACCTTCCACTGCCCTGGTTTTTAGCTAGCGTGTGAAAACTTTTTGAATGTCACAGACGAGTGAAAGAGTGAAGATCTCTTACTGCAGAAGGAATGCTAGGAATTGCATGAGGTTTTGTGTCTATCTTCTGCATGGGGAAGAACAAAATACTGCTGTTTCAACATGCTTTTTAATATATGACTTTAATCTGAGCATTAATTTAAAAACATTCTTTTTCCTTAAAGCTTGCTCAGTGAAAGTCCCAAGAGCAAAGTTTTTCTCTTGCCTTCTTCAAAACAACTGCTCTTGTTTTGTATCATTTTAAAAAACGTAATGGAACTGCACAGCATAACCAAAACTATTTTAGAAAAGGTTTTACTGTTTGGGATCGACTTCAACAGTGTTTTTCTTTTAGTAATCCATACCTTTACAGCAAGCAGTAGTTTGTAGAGTCTATTTGCATACCAGAAAGACTATCGTTCCTTAAAGCTCTTCCATTTCCATTGTCTCTTATTTTTGTATTGCTTCTATTGCACCTTAGGTGCAACTGCTATTCTGTTGTGATTATAACCACTAGGTAAAATATGATTATACCAAGTATTTTTTATGAAGTCAAGGGAGTAGAATGAAGACATGCATCCAAAGGCATGCAAAGTGATAACTTAAAGTTAACCAACTTGGAAAGTTTATTTTTTACAGTCTAAAAAGAGTAAGCCCAAGGCACACATTTTTAATTTATAAAATTCATTGTGGCAGAAAGACATCCAACATGATTTCTCTCCTGACACCAAGTAATCTCCAGGTGCTCAATTCCCTTCAAACTACAACTGCAAGTTTGCCTGTGTGCTATGTGCCCCAGGCTTGGAAATATCTGAGCAAATTGGGCATCCTCTAGAGGTGAGCTAACACATCAAGTTACCTGTAAGGTTTCATTTGTTAATTGTGCCTGACTTGCTTTGCTCAATTGCTCTCCATGCCTGCAGTCTTCTCTTCAGTTCTCCAAAGCTGACATATTTATCTATGGTGGTTTTTAAAATTTATATTTTAACCAGGGAAAAGAAAAAAAATCTTTTAGGAATCAGTCCCTGGTTTCTGATATTCTTAAAAGGCAAGGGTGGGAAACGTTTAGAGATGCTATAGTATGTTTTCTGACTACATATAGGGAGGAAAATGGCAAGAGTAACTTCACAACCCACAGAGTTCTCTTACAGATCTGATGTACAACAAAGATCTGATCTGTTACCTTTTGTCAGTGCATGTGGCCATGGCCAGGGCTTCTGTAGAACCGCACAGAAAGTTTAGGAGCTCAGTGGTTATGGTATCAAATAGCATGTTCTGACACTGCAGAAATATAGGTTCGGAGTGAAACTGTTAAATGCTAAGTCATGTGAAAATACAATTGCATTCACGCTCCTTCCCAGTAAAAATCAGCTGGGTGTTCATTTGTAGTCTAACAATCCTGCTCAGTGAGGTGCTGAGAACACTCAAATACAACTACCTTTGATTGGTAGTTCATCAGAGTCACATGGCTAAAAGCATGCCAGCATCTGTAACCAGTAGCATACCATTGGTATTTTCAGCATCATGTATCTGTTGCATTTGATTTTGAATTGATGAAGTGTCACTCATATCAGCAGCTTTCTACTAACTAGGACTGCAGGATTAGGTCTAGAAGGAACCAGACCACTTTGCCATGCAGATGCTCACATAACAAACAGTCACAGGGAGCACCAATTAGAAAGACCAGACAACACTAATCTGTAGTTGGATAGTAAATCTGAGATTAGATGGAAAATTTATAAAATTTGATTAAATCTGTGGTGAATTCCTCATTTCTCTTTCTGTTCTCTTTTCTAGTAACTTTTTTTTTTTAGCTAAAAAAAAGTTAAAAGTGTAATGATTAGAAAACAAGTTTTAACATTGAATGCAGAAAAGACTGTCTAGAAGATTAGTATTAACATGTTCCAGATTTGGCATAATTGTCCACAGGAGACTTAAACTAGTGTCTAATTGATGGTAACTTGTACAGCTTCATTGTGCTGCAACCCATTCCTTTCTCATTGATGTTCCCTGACACTGATGTTGGGAGATATGTGAAAACTTTTTAGACAGATGAGTCTGCTTCTTCACACAGAAATTCTGTGTGTTCATCAGGTGCTTGGAGAAATAACATATTCTGCTGCTTTATGCCAGCTTTTCTAGCTGAGAAATGCCACTTTGCACTAGCTGCTAGAAGTGGAGAGTAATGGCAATCCACATCACTGGAAATTTACCATACATGGTCTTGCTTCTGCAGCAGGGAGTCTGACAGTTTGTGGCTATGACCATGCTGGATGTATTAATGTGACCCTTGACTTCCATCCCAGAGGCCCTGTAGCAACCAAAGCCTTTTACACTGCATTCCCATTGCCATCATGCTCTTATGACAACTCTAGACTGGGCAGTACAGCTTTGAAGGGACTCATGACTTGTGAATGGGATTTCAGAAGGCACACAAGTATCAAGTAAAATACAATAATAGAAATAGCTGCATCTGGGAAACAAGACTCCAAACTGGACCCATTTAATAAAAGCTACATGATGCAGTAGAAATAGGGAGAAAGAAATAACTGGGTATGGGATTTTTTCAAATGAGTTTGTTTCCACACTAAACTATTTGGATAGACAAGATTTATTTATTTATTTATTTACTTTTTAAAGACCACTATGAAACCCCATTTTGTAAGGAGCTGTGCTTGAAGTAAAATTGTTTAAATTAACATGGATTCATTCATGGCCCTTCCCTCACGTTTCTGACCCTTAATGCTGAGTCCTGGAATGAATTTTGTGAAAGTGCTCTCTAGAGCACCCTAAATTTAAATTGGAGGGGAGGCAGTATTATGTAATGGTAACTTTATGAAAGCAAAGTTATTTTTGTATTATAACAACTAGGTATGTTTCTATCCTTTCTGCAGTGCAGAAGGATTTGAGGAGGAATTAGCTGGAGGAATGGAAGACTTGAGGTATGTAAAATTTTTTCCAAGAAAAACATGCACACCTATAACGAAATCAAAACCCAAAATTTTATATAACTAATTAGTTTAAAAAAATCATTACTAAGCATAACTAAATTTCCTCTTTTATACACCCTCTGCTTTTACACTTCAGATTTTTTACAGATAATTTTGGAATAGATGTATATAGAATCATAGAATCATAGA